>NW_028283619.1:600000-879943 GCF_059441095.1 Idiotropiscis lumnitzeri
GACCTTACCCAACTCTCACTCATCCAACAATATGCGCGCTCGTTCTGCAATAGAAAGGTATCAGGAAGCCGGCATTTTCACGCACAAAGTGGATTTATTCCCAATACAGATTTTCTACATGGCACCTGGATCTCGGGTCCCTCTCAATACAACTCTACACCTCTCTTGCCACCAGCGAATGTGTTCTACCCCCGAGTTGCCCAGTACTGATTCATACTATACAACATGCAAAAATGGCACAGACAAAGGCATCCTGGCATGATTCTATTGGCTATGTTTATTGCAGTTAACTTTAGCTCGCTCTCATTGGTCTTTCTCCTCCCGCCGAATCCCGTGGCTCCTCCTGCGTGCGATCCCCCGATGGCCGCTCCTTCCCGGAGTCATCTTGTCTCGCTCAGCACCTTCTGCTTCTAAAACATTCCATTCTTGCACAACCCCCGCAACCAGTTTCGCTTCACCAGTCACACTCTCAGCATTTTACAATATCACATTTTCATACATTGGATGCACCAACATCTAATGAACTATGTTAAGCTCAAACTCTTATATTCCTTTAATAGTCAAATGTATGAAATCCTTTAAGTGTAACTGAAGTTTAGACCATGCTAATGACCAAACCCTCAGGATTGGAATGCAGGAAGATTGGATCACAGCTGCACCACAGGAGGTGTGAACGAGACCCCTCTGAAACAATGGACTTCCATGCCGGGATCACAAAAGTGGCTCCTAGCAGTCTACTCTTTGTTCAGTTTTTAAATTGACTGCCATTTACATTATCCTTTAAACTTTAGAAAGGCAAACTGGCAGGGTTTCGCAGAGCAAGTTGATAAGACATGCAAGCGAATCCCAGCAAAACAGGAGAATATAATTAGGTTCAATAAACTCATTCAGAGCAGTGCAAAAAAGCACATACCCCGGGGAGTCCGTAAAAGATATATACCATGCTGGACACCAGAATGTGAGGAAATATTAAAATCCTATGAGGAAACCCAGAATCCAGATACTGGAGAGAAATTGCTGGAGAGACTGCAGGAGGAGAGACAGAGAAGATGGATGGAAACGGTAGAGAGCATGGATTTTACAAGATCCAGTAGACATGCATGGAAACTGATTAAAAAACTGGACGGGGGTGGAAAAAAGAGCAAACAGTCTAACGTAGTGAGCCCTGATAGTGTTGCAATTAATATAAGAGGAAGAGGAGCTCACACCCCTGACTACAAGTTCGAAACCACCATAAAGAAAAAGTACCAGCAGCTAATCAGAGACATGCCAGAAGAAGACGGGTTCTCCCACCCAGTGAGCGAAGAGGAGGTGAAAGCAGCACTCAGAGCAACGAAGTCAGGCAAGGCAGCAGGAGTTGATGGGATCTACCCAGATATGTTGAAACACCTGGGTCCAGCTGCGATTAAATGGATGGCATCTGCTATCACTGATGCAATAAACATGGGTAGATACTGCCATCTCTGGAAAAGAGCTAGGGTCATAGCCATCTTAAAACCGGGGAAATCACCAGAAGACCCAAATAACTACAGACCAATATCCCTGCTATGCAGTATGTATAAGATAATGGAGAGGATAATCCTAACCAGAATAACACCAACCCTGGAGCTGAATATTCCTTGCCAGCAGGCAGGATTTAGAAAGCACAGAAGCACCACAGAACAGGTACTGGCTCTAACAACATTCATAGAGGCAGGATACCAAAGAAAACTAAAAAGTGGTGCCTCTATTTTAAAGGAGTGGAAGAGTTTAAACCTGGCTAGTTTTATTCGATGTCCTGCATCTTGTGTCACTGTTATTCTGTGGAATGCTGTGTGGGTGGCTGGTGAAGCTGGAAAAAGAAAGTGAAAGAATGTGAGGTTTGGGAGGTTTTAGGTCGGTGCCTGGCGCAGACAGATACCTCGAGGGGGAAGGGATGCACAAGAAACTGGACCCTCCAGCCACAAGCAGGAGGGGCCACCACTTGAAGAAAGACCAAGAGAAGCAAGCTAAAGTTAACTGCAGCATACACATAGCCAATAGAATCATGCCAGGATGCCTTTGTCTCTGTGTCATTTGCATATTGTGTCTATAAATTAATGCTGAACAGCGAAGACAAAGAGAGCTGTATTGAGAGGGACCCAAACTCAAGTTGTAGATTTGTGTGTTAGGAATAAATCCACTCGTGTGTGAAAATGCCGGCTTCCTGATACCTTTCTATTGCAGAACGAGCGCGCATATTGTTGGATGAGTGAGAGTTGGGTAAAGTCACAAATTGGAGTCAGATTATTAATTTGAGTTTACATTGGTTTAAAATTAAATTCTAACATTGATTTAAAGATAAATTCCAACAATTTATGGTGACGCCGACGCGATGCATGAGAGGTAAAAGAAGTTTGGAACTTCGAGAAAGACCACATGAGACTGGGTCTCGCATGTCCACACCAGGTGACGACCTGATAGGAGCCGCACATCCGACCGTCTTTCCTCTTTGGGCCCACAGTGACATAAGGTAAGCAGATCCTTTTCAAATTCTGCACATTGGCAACGCTAAATTATAAGAGGAAGGAGGAGCGGAACGGCATAATAAAAAGAAAAAATAAATTAAAAAAAAAAAAAAAAAAAGTGTAACAGTGTGGACGTTAGGAGGATATAAAATCTGGGATTTACCTACTAGAATAGTTTGGAACTATTCGTGGTTAAGATACGGTATAAAATCTGGGATTTACGTATCAGGACACGGTTTAAAATCTGGGATTTACGTGTCTGTGTGGAAGCGGTGTGAATGTGAAGCCTAAATTTGTTCTGCGTATGAAGTGCTTGGGACACGCACGAGTGGATTTGGAGATGGAAAATGGGAGGAAATGTGAGGGTTTTCTTGTGTCTGGCGCTTCAGACGAGCGGGCGGAAGTCTGGTCGGAGATTAATGGTCATTATGCTCAGCTGGAATCACAGTTGATTAGTGGAATGGAAAGTAAGAAAATTAAGAAGGTGAAAGAACGGAGTCAGAAGTTGTTTCTGAAATTAAAAAAGGATGATTTGTTTTGCGGTGGTCCCGGAACGTGGGACATGTCGAAGTTAGCGAGGCAGTTACAGAAAAAGGAAACCAGAATGTTGGCAAATATTCGAGATATGAAGGAGGATCAGAGCCAAGCTGGATGGCGACAGCGTATTAAACTTGAGAAGGAAGTGAAGGAATTGGACAAAGATAGACGAGGCATTCACCAATTGGCAATTATTGCCACTGCGCTGGGGGCAATAAAAGAGGAAGAGAGTGTGAATGAAGTGAAAAAGAAGGATGAAGTGATTGGAAAAGTGGAAGAAAAGACGGAAGGTCGGAGAGGCATTTATCCACAGTTGCCTGACTCGCGACAGTATGTGTATGAGCCGCCGCCGTATCCGATGGCGCAAATAATGGCCCCCGTAGTCACTTTGGGCGGCAGGATGGTTTTGGATGTAGAAGATCACGATTCACGGATGACGCCAGCGACCATACAGTTGATTGAACAGGCTGTGAATAATGAAAGGAAGAGAGTGCGCGGAGAGCAGCAGGGGAATGTGGAGTCGCCCGTGCTGACGTCAGGGGCAGCGCTCGCAGGAGGTGGGGGCACCCCGAGTGCCGGGAGTGAGAGAAATTCGAAACCACTGATGAAGGAGGCGTCGCGAAAGTTGTTGGAAGGACACAGGGTGCAAAGTGAGGAAAGAGAGATGTTAGAGGGAGTGATGATGGGGACACGGAAACATGGGCAGGCAATGCCCAGTGACGCAGATCCCCGCGAGGAGGAAGTGGAAAGTGATGAGGAAGCCGAGGTAGTGTTACGTGAACAGCGGCAGATGCTCAGAGCGTTGAGTGAAGGAGAGAGGCTGGGCGATAAAGAGGAGAGCATGTCCAGGGCTGAGCGAGGCTATAATACACGCAGTAAAGATAAGATGATGGCACAGCAGGAGCAGCCTCAAACAATGGCACCCCTAGTGGTGACTCACGCTGGCCGTCACTATGAGCCTCTGGTGCTTCGGGATGTGGCTGCATTGGTGGAAAAATTGCCTCCGCTGCATAAAGGGGCACGAGCCTGGATTACTAAATTCTTAGCCGCCATGTCAGGACAGGGAGTAGCATTGGGAGATTTTAGACAAGCCATTTTGGGATCGTGTTCCCTGATTCAATTACAGAATATTGAGGGGGCAGCTGGCACCCGCCAGCTGGGGAGAGAAACCCCCTTGGCTGAGACTTCTGAGGCGTTGTTTCGGGAGCTGAGGGCGGCCTTTCCCTCCCCAGTGGATGTGGCGCCAACAATTTTTAATTACGGAAAAGATGTGACTCCCGAGCAACATTATGCTCAGGCATTGGAGCTGTGGATTGAGACCACAGGTAAACACCCAGGCAACTATCCTGAAGCTGAAATGATGTTCAGGACGGCGATGCTGAACGGCCTCCCAAATGAGGTGCAGGCGATTTTGAGAATTGATCCGGACATTTTGGTTTGTCCGGAACCGAGATTTAAGAGGCATTTGATACACCATTGCCGCATCTACATGGAAAAAGCAAATAAAGATCAAAAGGAATCTGACGCTCTGGCGACTAGTTTGGTTAAACTACAGTTGGCAAAGTTGCATGGTGAGGCAAAACAAGAAAAGGTGAAACAAAAACAGATGTATCAAACTCCAGTGGGGGCTGAACGGCGCCAAGGTCAAGGGTTCCGTGGTAGATACAGAGGGCGTGGTCGTGGCGCCCCCCCAGGCCGGGGGCGGAATGGGTTCGCTCCAGGGACTTGCTTCAACTGCGGGTCCCTTGACCACTGGGCACGTGATTGTCATGGCAACCCACCACCAGGGGTGGAGCAGCAGAACCAGCAAGCAGGGCCACCACACCAAGGGGTACCGCAGCAGCCCCGCCCGTGGCCACAGCCGAATCCATGGGGTCAGTATTTCCAAGCTGACCAGTGGTACGGCCCAGACGAATAGGGGGGCCTGGGAAGCTCGGGAAGCACTGGCCAGGCAGAGCCAATGCTTCAGTTGACAGTGGCGGACACTCCAGTCCAGATGTTGGTGGACACTGGAGCAACACATTCATCAATCAACATACCACTGCCAAGTACAGCGTTGTCGAGGCGAGTTACAACGTTAGTCGGCTTCTCGGGACGTCCTCAGACTCTGCCCTTTACTCGGCCACTGAAAACGGAAATTACAAACACTGGACAGAGACTATATCATTCATATGTTCATGCAATGGACACACCCATCAATTTAATGGGCAGAGACATGTTGTCAGCATTGAGAGCCCAGATATTGTGCGGCGAGAAGGGACTTACAGTGACATTTCCTGACGGACAGGTACTGGAATGCTTCCAGCCTGTGACACCTAGGGGTCAGTGGTTGATGGCACCACTCCCCACAGTACCTTAAACGGCACGGATCTACTGGGCTAGATTGAATCCTGAGACTCCACTTGGGGGAGGTGTCTACTCCACATACCTCTTGTGGAAACCGTGGATCCAGACATTGGCACCGTACCACCCCCCACTGGATCCATTGCACTGCACTCTATATTATGATAGAGAATCAGATGACATATATAGAGATGCGTTCGAAGAAATTGAGGGGGATGGTTGGATATTGCGCGCACCATGCATCTTTGTGGGCCCCGAGGGGGTGGCAGCATATGTGCAGTTGTCGCCGGAGCAAGAGCAATGGTATCGAATGAGTGAGGAAGGTTTGCCTCACGTGTCACTAGCTGTGTCGCCAGGCCATGATCCCCGCCAATTGGGGCCCATGGTGAAACGATTAACACAACAACATGACTGGATGATGACTGAAATTCTAGATGTGTGGCACTCAGCTGCAACCAAAAGTTACAGGATAATGGCAAAAATGGTAGATAAGTCAGACCTTGAATTGGTATTCTTGGACCGCCATCATGGGCGGGAACAGACGGACCATGAGTCCGCACAGGCAATGTTGGATCAAATGCCACAGACCGTGTGGTCACAGGGTCCATTTGATGTTGGTTTTTGTCGGACGGTTCAGCCAATCCAATTGGAAGTTGACTGCTCCATTCCGGTTCGCCGTCCTCAATATCGATGGCCGAAGGAAGCAGACAAAGGAATGGAGGACACAGTGGCAGGATTGTGGGATGCGGGGGTGTTGGAAACGTCGGCGTCCTCTTGGAACACACCTCTGAGGCCGGTCCAGAAGGCTGATGGGGTGACATGGAGGATGGCCCACGATTTGCGGCCAGTGAATGACATCACTATAACTCCAGTTTTGCCAGTTCCTGACCCCCATCGCATCCTGTCCTCCCTGGACCCGCAGAAACAGTGGTATACGGTAATTGATTTGGCGAATGCATATTTCTGTTTACCGCTGGCTGAATCAATACGACACGTGTTTGCATTTTCTTACAAAGGGGTGAAATTGCAGTACAGAAGACTCCCTCAGGGCTTTAAGAATTCGCCAGGAATTTTTAATCAGGTCTTGAAGGACTTGTTATTTTCATGTGCGCTACCCCAAGGCTCAGTGCTCCTGCAGTATGTGGACGATCTCCTCATTGCGGCCGAAACATCCGACCAGTGTGTGGAAGCCACACGAGCAGTGCTGTTGAAGCTTGCTGACCTGGGCTTCAAAGTGTCAAGGAAAAAGTTACAGTGCTGTCGTAAGTCTGTGATTTTTCTGGGGCGTGTCATCACCCCAGCCGGCTTGGCTATGTCCCCAAATCACCGCAGCTCCATCCTGCAACACCCACGTCCACACACAGTGCAGGACATGTTGTCTTTCTTGGGATTGTGTGGCTACAGCCGAGCATACATCCCATGTTATGTGGATAAAACAGCAGGCTTGCGGGCCCTGGTCAAACAACAAGGGGTCCGAAATTTGAAGGCCACATTGCAGTGGACCCCTGAGGATGATGCATTCTTTGTGCAATTAATTCAGGAATTAGCATCAGCAGCAGCTTTGGCCACTCCAGATTACACTAAGGTGTTTTATTTAGACGTTGCGAGCAGTGAGAAAACAGTGAATGCGGCATTGTACCAAAGACATGGAACAGACAGGGCAGTTTTATTGTATTGTAGTGTGCCATCAGACGGAATTGAACAGAAACAAGCAGACTGTGTTAGGTACGCAGCAGGCCTGGCAAAGGTCCTACAGAAAACAGCTCATGTGGTCATGGGGTATCCCGTCCAGGTGTTGACAGATCATGGGGTGTCAGCTTTTGTAGCATCGGTGGCATTTACATTGACACCCCTGCGACAAACACGGATGATGAAAACATTGATGGCACCAAACGTTACTTATGTGCATGATGGTGTGAACATGGCTAATCACCTCCTGGAAGGGGCACATGAGTGCGCTCTGAAAGTACAGAAAGATCAGAAGGTCCGTGAGGACTTGTATGCGGAACCATTGGAAGGTGGACGGGTTATGTTCACCGATGGGTGTTGTTGGCGTGCCAAGGATGGGACACTCCACGCGGCCGCGGCAGTGGTGGAGTGGAAAGGTTCTTTCTTCCTCCCAGTGACAGCTCAGAAGTTGACAATAAAACCCTCCGCCCAGGCGGCAGAGGTGTTGGCGCTGGTGTTGGCCTTGGAACAGTGTCCAGGACAGCAATTAACTGTATATACTGATTCGGCATATGCAGCGTCAGCTGCCCTGATTGACCTAAAGGGGTGGTTGCACAATGGCTGGCTAACAGCGAAAGGCAAAGAAATTGCTCATAGAACTTTGATGGAGCGATTGTATGAAGCAATTAAGGGTCCACACGAATTGGCGATTGTAAAGGTCCCGGGACACTCAAAGGCCAACACCATGGTGGCGAAAGGTAATGAGAGGGCGGATGCTCTCGCGAAAGAGGTGGCTGGATACACCCCTCAGGGCGGGATGATGTTAACAACCCCAGCTGTGGTCTGGGATGGGGAACCCCCGGATCTTCCAGTGGCACCCGAAGTGGCACTGGAGGATATTATGGATGCACAAGGTAAGTCGTCGCCGGAACAAAAATAAATGTGGATCGCATCTAAGGTGGTCAGGCGGGTGGGTCCCAGGGGCCAGCCGGTCCTCCCTGAAGGGCAACTCATGACCTCAGTGTTGGCTGAGGCCCATACAGTGGCACATGTGGGGCCTCAGGCAATGCTTCCAAAACTTCGTCAGTGGTGGCATCCAAGGTTACAGGAGGTGGTCTGGCAGTTTGTGGCGGCTTGTGAACTATGTCAAACATTTAATGCACGACCGACATTAAAACCCAAGCCAGGGGCGTTCTCCCCTGTGGCCTGGCCTGGAGCAGAAATTGTAATTGATTTCACGGACATGATTGACAGGGTGAACGGGAAGCGGTTCCTTCTGGTCATTGTGGATTCTTATTCACGCTGGCCGGAGGCGTATCCGTGTGCAAAGGAAGATACCACGTCAGTCCTTAAAGCTTTGGTAAATCATTATATTCCGACACATGGTTTCCCTGCTTTAATCAGATCTGATAATGGGACACATTTTAACAACAAAGCGCTGGCTAAAGTGGAGGCGCTGTTGGGGCTGAAGCATCGCTTTGGGTGTGTCTACCACCCCCAGAGCCAAGGCAAAGTTGAAAGGTTTAACAGGAATTTGAAAGAAAAATTGGCTAAGATCATGGCTCAAACAAAAATGACGTGGTTGCAAGCTTTGCCCCTAGCCCTGTTGGTCGTCCGCCAAACTGTTCACAAAATAACAGGTTTTGCGCCATTCGAACTATTAACTGGTCGCTTAATGCCAGGGCCTGCCTCCAGATACGAATCCTGGAAATTCGGTTATGCGGATGACTGGGCATTGGTAACCCAAGACAGGGATTTTGGTACAATCAAGAGAACATTATCGCTGGACATAGCGTTGCTCTCAAATTACTTTAAAAGATGGTACCTAAGAATGAACAGAACCAAGACAGTGGTAACAACATTCCATCTAACCAACCAGCAAGCTAATTACAAGCTAAGGGTGGAAATAGAGGGGGGAAACCTGCCGGTGGATTGTGAACCAAAATATCTAGGGGTAACTCTAGACAGAACTCTCACCTACAGGAAACACCTAGAAAATACAGCCCAGAAGCTGAAATCAAGAGTGGCACTAATCCGTAAACTTACGGGAACAGGTTGGGGTGCCAACCAAAACGTTCTACGGACGTCAGTCATGGCACTGTGCTACAGCGTGGCTGAATATTGCAGCCCCGTATGGGGCCGGTGTGCACATACATCCAAAGTTGATGTCCAGCTGAATGAAGCAATGAGACTGATATCGGGCGCCATACGTTCTACTCCTATAAACTGGCTTCCAACAATGTGCAACATTGAACCTCCAGCAGTTAGAAGAGAGCAGGCAACACAGATCATGCAAAAAAATATATTGGCACTCCCGGAGGAGGCTCCCCTGTGTCGGGCCCTAGCACACAACCCAGGAGGGCACCGCCTGAGATCCAGAAGACCCTTCAGCCAAGAACGGGAATCAGAGCACACGTCAGCAGATAGGTGGCGCGACCTATGGAGAGGAAATGTACCTGTTGGAGGCGAGAGAATTGGAGACCCCACTGAGAAGCTCCCAGGCTACAATGGAACCAGCAGGAGAGAGTGGACATCCTACAACAGGATCCTTTGCAAACAAGGACGTACAGCCCAAAATTTGCAAAGATGGGGGGCAGTGGCTACGCAAGCATGCCCCTGGTGTAACCATGAGTGTCAAAATATGGACCATCTGATTATAGACTGCCCTTATACATCGATAGAGGGAGGGTATGATACGGTATTCCAGTGTGGAGATGAATTCAAGACATGGCTTTCAGGGATGAGACAGGAGGTGTGAAAACCACACGAAACTACTACTAGTGACGTCACGGGTTGCGTCTCCTCAGAGTTCGTTCGTGCCTCAGCTTGGTTGATACATTACCAACACATACCTGTCAGGGCACAATAGTGATATTCAGAAAACGTTCTCGGTGCACAGCCTCTCTTGCGTCATCGCTAACTGACTGTTCTTCCACGGTCGTTCACCATCTCCATATGAGACTGTCAAGTTTGGTGAGTTTTCGTGTATGTTTAGGGGGTCAAAAATGCGATCGAACGATCGGAAAATAGAAAAAAAAAAATAACTAGCGCTGCGAGCTGCGATAAAGGGCCCTCGCAGCCCTGGCAACGTTGGGGTACCGGCACGTTGGAAATGTGAAATATTTACGAGAAAAAACGTGAGGAATCCTCACAAGGAATTTTTGTGGAGTTAAAGTTCAAGCAGTTTTTGTTGTCAAAGCCTCGTCCATGTTTGAAGTAAGTCCAAAATGGCTGACTTCCTGTCAATTTAGAATGTGGCTCCCAGACACTTCTTATTCTGTCTTGGCTTTATACATGCATCATCAAATTTTCAAAAAGTTTGAAGAAACACAGATCCGGGGCTGTTTTTTTTTCCAAATGTTCAAGGGGGCGATAGCGAGCCATTTAAAAAAAATTAAACAACAAACTAATAAAATATTGATGAATTTGCCAGGCCTGATTTTTCATTTAAATTTCGAACCTCAAAATAAGCAAACTTGTTAACCTACTCTGAGAAAAATATCAACAAAAATAACTTGTATTTGCTTTAACCAGTAAGTGGCACTACCACTACGATGAAAAATAAGTTGGTAGATGTCTTCAGGGTTGGACTATCCTTAAATTTGAAAATATTATAGAAGTTAGGATCATCTGATTCATGTTACGGTAGCTTTTGTTGCCACAGAGATTAATAAATTTCTGCAGCACCGTAATGGCTACGCCCTTTGCTGAAAAGTCACAAAATTCAGCATAGACTAAGATCAACGTCTTGAGGCTGTTCTGACAAATGTTCATTCGGCTTCCTGAAAAGGGATCCGTGCAGCATATTAAAATGTAAAAAAAAAATATTGTTTTGAAACCATGAGGTGGACCTGTGTGTATAACAGTATAATAATATATAGATGTCTTCAGGTCGGGACGTTTTATGTACAGGGTAAGTTTGGGATTTTTTTAGAGCATGAGCAGGGGAGTTTTTAAGCATTTAGTCCATTGTGGTGAACCGCCCCCATTTAAGTAAATTCAAAATGGCCGACTTCCTGTAAAACCTAGCGCATGGCTCCAAGAGACTTTTTTGTAGGTCTTGGCCTTATACATACTCCATCGAATTTACAAAAAGTAGGTGAATCACTCAACCAGGGCTGATGTTTTTGAATATTTCTAGAGGGCCATGGCAAGCCATTTTAAAAAAGCTGCACATTCCATTCCGCAGGATTGCTATGGACATTGTGGGTCCTTTGACAAAAAGCAGTGGTGTAGTGTGTGACAACGCCACACGTTTCCCAGAGGCATTTCCATTGCGCACAATCACTGCTCCGGCAGTACTTTGTGCCTTGGTGCAACTCCTTTCCAGAGTTGGCATACCAGATGAGATTCTAACAGACCAGGGAACCAATTTCACTTCAAGGTTAATGCAACTGTTCAACAAACAACTGGGCATCTCCGCCATCAAAACCACTCCATACCACCCATAGACTGATGGACTAGTGGAAAGGTTCAATCAGACCTTAAAGAAGATGCTCCAGAAATTTGTGGATGATACTGGAAAAGACTGGGACCGGTGGCTGCCCTTTTTGCTGTTTGCCTATCGCGAAGTTCCTCAGGCGTCAACAGGTTTCTCTCCCTTTGAACTCTTGCATGCTTGGGAGGTTCAGGGGCCATTGGACTTGCTCCGAAAGGCCTAGGAGGCACCTTCCACCACGTGAAGTGATCGGGGGGTGGTGAAATTTGTGCTGGAAATGAGGGAGAGACTGGCCAGGTACCAGTAGGAGGCAGAGGTCAACCTGCGGGAGGCCCAGAAAAGCCAGAAGACCTGGTATGACCAGCAAGCTCGCCACCGGGAGTTTAAACCCGGCCAAAAAGTATTGCGGCTTCTCCCCACATGCAACAACAAGCTTTTAGTAAAGTGGCAGGGGCCATATGAGGTCACCCGGAAGATGGGTCCAGTGACCTATGAGATTTTCCATCCGGAGAAGAAAAAAAATAAACAAACTTATCATGTGAACCTCCTCAAAGAGTGGAAGGAGCGTTCAAACCAGGCTCCAAAGGAGGTCATACTCGCGCGGAAGGTGGAGGAGGACGAGGACGACGACAAGGACGAGGACGACGACAATGATGATGATGATGATGATGATGACGAGGCAGAGCTGGAGTCCTCGACGACGACAGATGCGCCTGCACTGGCACGTCGGAAACCCAAGCAAGTCACAGAGATGTGCTTAATTTTCAAGACGGTGCCTTCTCTTTTTTCCGCCAGCCCAGGGAAGACGACGGTGGTAGAACACGTCATTCGTCTCAAAGAAGGATTACCAATTCGTCAGCGCCCCTACCGAGTTCCGCAACACTTGGTGGAGAGACTAACCAAGGAGCTCCAGGAAATGCTGAAGCTTGGAGTCATTGAGCCTTCCAAGTCGGAGTGGTGCAGTCCGGTGGTTATCATCTCCAAGAAAGATGTGTGCTGATTTAGAAAGAGAGTGAAAGACGTTTAAGAGAAGAAGCAGAAAGTACTTAATATGGAGATAAAGAAAGACGAAGAAACAGGAGCGAGAAAAAAAGGAGGAAATGCACCAGCCGAGGATCAAAGAGACAGTGACAGTGAAAAAGGAAGTCAGGGTGAGAGAGCTGAGGAGGAGGGCCAGCGAGAAAAGGAGCCGGGATTGCCTCAACAAGTGGACAACAGCGCCCTGGGAAGCCTGCCACAAGAGATGAATGCAAAGCGGCCTGCCAAACAATCACACCAATCCAAGATAATATGCGTAAATGGGCTGCGGGCCTCACGACCACCCCGTCAGCACCGATCTTCTACCAAGGACGTGGAAGAGGAAGAGGACACCTGCCAACAAAAGACGACGTCTGCTACAACTGTAGGAAACATGGCCACTTTGCTCGAAACTGCCGTCAACCACCCAGGAAAACCGATTACAATTTACACAGACAGAATCAAGTTTGATAAGAAATTTGTGATTTGTCAGGACCAGTCGTGAAAGCAACGGAGGATCACGTGACGTAAAAAACAAACAAAAAAAGCAAGTGGAGAAGCAGTTCTACATCAACGTGCGTTTTACTTATTAGGCCGTGATACACTGACACAATTGGACCTTAATATCAGAGTCAATAAGCAAGGGCGAATTCAAACAAACGTCAAAACTTTAAAAGGGCACATTATTATCGGTTGCTACATTTGGAAGAACAAAATAGGACGTCAATAAATTATTAGAAGTAGCTCACAATAGAGTCTGTTTGGGCGATGACGTGCAACACATGGTTAGTCTGCAAGGGACTATCAGATACAATGTATCAAAAGTAAGTGACTTACTGAGGCCTCATTTCGATTAAAAAAGGGCGCATTGTCAGTGATAAGCAAAAAGAAAAAACTGTGCCAAAGCCTTAAAAGAAATAAAAGAGAAGTAAATGATGTCTTTGAAAGAAGTGTGCAATTATTGTCGGGCATGGATTGCAAATTACTCAGAATACTCAAGAATACAAGATGGCGGCGCGCATAAACGCAGCGGCTAACGGCTCTCCCTCCCGCACTAACTATTCTCTTATTTATCAAATTTATATATTTATCTGAATTATTGTTGTATTGCACTGGAGAGGGGAACTCTCTAATCTCGTTGCACACTTGAGTACAATGACAAAGGGATTTCTGATTTCTGAAATTACCATTGCTGGACATCATTTATGACAAGCCAATGACAAAAAATAGTTTGAACACTTGCGGCTGACAAAGCTTTTGAACTTGTCACGCATGAAATCATTGATTACAATGTATTAGCATTACCAACTTGATATTTAATTGATAAATTGAGTCATGGGAACTCCCATGTCTCAACAGGGGGGGGATGATGATTGATATCCATAGTATGATGATTGATATGATTGATATCCATAGTATGATGATTGATAGCCAGAGTACAGGACATTTGCTGTACCACAAGTTCTACAAATTAAAAAAAAAATTAAAATAAAAAAAATTGTAGGTCATGTCTAGTGTGTAGTAAACACAATGTTCAAGGGAAGATGAGACCAAAAAGAAGATTGTATTGACAAAGCATCTTAACGCACTACCAAATTACTATGAGCCATTTGAGCAAACAGTGACTGCAAAAAATGACTTCATTAGCCTGGGTTACTGAAGGAACCAGGGCAAAGTGAATCCATTTGTATATTAGTCACAACAATTGGATCCCGTGGCGAGAGCCACGTCAGAGTGTGATCAAGCAGTCCTGACCGCTGCTTTAAGGAATCCAAAAATGACATCCTTGTCCACCACATTCACATTGCACGGCGACCTAATTGTCACAGGGACACATTACACTGATAAGGTGGGGTGCGCTCTGCGTCATTTTTTCCCGCACCAGTAGAACATGCCTCACGACTGTGGAGGCCGCATCCAAATTGCCACCAAGCCGCGACCTGACCTTTTGGACACTTTTCTCCCGACTGGAGAGACATTTTTATTAGGATTGCAAATTGAAATTTAGTTTCAAGGGATATTAAAATCTGTATGTTCAGGACAAGCAGCAGAATGTTTTGCACTGATTCAGGCTTGTAAGACACAAAACCAGGTGCACATTCCAGACTGATAAGAAGTAGAAGCGTTTGAGAACCAAGGTCACAAAACAGAGAACTTGTTAGAGAGAAATTGTTAGAATAAGCAGGAAGAGCGTAGGCGGGTGTGAGAAAGTCAAAGTTTGAACAGCAAATCAACTTGACAATTTGATCTCACACCAGGAAAAATGCACCACTATTTGAACGCACACATTGGGATAACAAAGGTGCAAACATTGCTGAGGACAGGTTCCGCAAATTGGTAGATGGCAAATCCTGGCTGCCTAATTCATTGGTTGAAAGGAGTAACAAGAGTGACACATGAGCGTAGCTTGGTTCCTCTCTGGCCTTGGCCATTTCAATAAGCTCGCCCAAAAGGCGTCAGGACATTTAAACCTGACAGTGGCACTACCACTACGATCAAAAATAAGTTGCTAGAGGTCTCAACGGCTGGAATATCCTCAAATGTGAAAAATTTCAAGAAGATGGGATCATCTGAGTCATGTTGCCGGAGCTTTTGTTTCCACGGTGAATAATCAGACTTTGCAACACCGTTAAAGCCACGCTCTTTGACAAAAAGTCACAAAATTTGGTATGGGGTAAGATCGATTTCTTGAGTCTGTTCTGACCAATTTTGAGCCGAATTTGTTTAAAGGGCTCCGTGCAGTACGTTAAATTGTAAAAAAAAAATTTGTTGTCACCACTAGGTGGCGCAAGGTGTATAACTGAATACAAACATGTAGATGTCTTCGGCTACCGACTCTTTATGTACCTGTGATGTTTTGTATTTTTAGCAGCTTGTGCAGGGGAGTTATCAAGCATTTTGTCCATTGCGGCGAAGGAAATATTCAACGAAAACTTTGAAGCCCCGCCCCCGTCATATAGTATTTCGGAAACTAAAGATTTTTGTCCCAGTGTTTGTCCCAGGTCTTAAAATGGTACAGCCGGAATTGTAAGGCAATCGGATGAACCCTGTAGCATCAGGGTGCAAAAGAATGACCCCTGTAAACGTGCAAAAATGGGCGAAAGTTGGACTTTCAAAAATTCATAACTCACTTTCTGTTCATTATAGACTATTGTCATCAAAGAAAGTATTTGTACATCTCGGGGTACTACACGTGCCTGGCAATTTTCGGAGGCCTACGTCAAACGGGCCAGTTTTTCCTTTGATGTTTCCCACTCTAGTTGGAGCTAGAGAGCCATTTTGTTTGCGTCGTTTATGACGACGCAAAAATATCAAATTTTTCGCCATGCCCGATGAGACTGCCAAGTTTGGCGAGTTTTGTTGGAAATGTTAAATATTTACGAGAAATAACGTGAGGAACCTTCAAGAGAAATTTTTGCGTTGTTAAATTTAGAGCAGCTTTTGTTGTCAAAGCGTCATCAATGTTTTAAGTAAATTCAAAATGGCCAACTTCCTGTGCAATTTAGCTCATGGCTCCAAGAGAATATTTTGTAGGTCTTGGCCTTATAAATACTCCACAAAATTTTCAAAAACCTAGGTATCACACTCAACCAACTGCTTTTTTGAAAATTTCTAGAGGGCGATAGAGAGCCATTTTTTAAAAGCTGCATGAGAAACTAATAAAATATTGATGGTTTTGCCAGGCCTGATGTGTATGCAAAGTTTCATGAGTTTTCATGAATATTTAGAACCTCAAAATAAGCCTAAGTTTATTAGCGAACTATGCAAAGCCACACCCACAGCATTTCACAAAAAATGATACATTTCGTATTGCGACATCCGGAAGGGCTAAACATTCATCCGAGCAAATATGAGTTAGACCTTATTAACCTGCTCGGAGAAAAACATCAACAAAAATAACCTGTATTTGATTTTAACAGTTGGTGGCGCTACCACTACGATTAAGAATTAGTTTGTCGATGTCTTCAGGGTTGGGCTCTCCTCAAATGTGAAAAAATTTGAGATGATAGCATGATCTGAGTGATGTTACAGGAACTTGTGTTGCCAAAGAGAAAAATCAGACAATGCGGCACCGTCGTGGCCACGCCCTTTGCTGAAAAGTCGCAAAATTCGGCATTGACTAAGATCAATGTCTTGAGGCTGTTCTGACAAATTTTCACTCAGATGTGTTAAACGGGCTCCGTGCAGTACGCACCGTAACGGCCATGCCCATCGCCAAAAAGTTACAAAATTTGGCAGAGAGTTCAATGTCTAGAGGTGCTTGTGACAAAAAATATAGTCAGATTCGTCAAAAGGGCTCCGTGTAAAAAAAAAAAAAAAAAGATTGATTACACTAGGTGGCGCTATGTGTATAACAGAATAAGAACATATAGATGTCTTCAGGTCCGCGTTTGACGTACAGGTGAAGTTTTGGATTTTTTGGAGCATGTGCAGGGGAGTTATTAAGCATTTTGTCCATTGTGGTGACACGCCCCCTTTGAAGTTAATTCAAAATGGCCGACTTCCTGTGCTATTTCGCTCATGGCTCCAAGAGACTTTTTTGAAGGTCTTGGCCTTATACAATCAACATAAATTTTTCAAAAAGCTAGGTGAAACACACAACCGGGGCTGCTCTTTTGAAAATTTCTAGAGGGCGATAGAGAGCCATTTTTAAAAAAACTGCACGAGAAACTAATGAAATATTCATGATTTTGTCAGGCCTGATGTGTGTGCAAAGTTCCATGAGTTTTCGTTCATATTTAGAACCTCAAAATACGTGTTGTTTTATTGGTGATATGTGCGATGCCACGCCCACAGCTTTTCACAAAAAATAACGAATTTCGTATTGTGACATCCTGAAGGACGAAACACTCAGCCGAGCAAATATGAGGGCGATCTTGTTAACCTGCTCAGAGAAAAACATCAACAAAAATAATTTGTATTTGCTTTGACCAGTTGGTGGCGCTACTACTACAATCAAACATAAGTTGGTAGATGACTTCAGGGCTGCAATATCCTTAAATGTGAAAATTTTCGAGAAGATAGGATCATCTGAGTCATCTTGCCGGAACTTTTGTTTCCACGGTGAATAATCAGACTTTGCGGCACCGTAATAGCCACGCCCAACGAAGCAAAGTCACAAAAATAGGGATAGAGTAAGATCAATGTCTAAAGTCATTTTTGGCCAATTTTCAATCAGATTCGTTAAAAGGGCACCGTGCAGTACGTCAAAATGTAAAAAATTATCATTTTTGTCACCACTGGGTGGTGCAAGGTGGTCGCTGCTCAGGCCCTAATAATAATAATGATAATAATAATAATAAAAGTAATAATATTTTCTACAAAAACAATAGGGACCTCGCAGCCGTCGCAGCTCGGGCCCTAATAACAATTTCTACAAAAACAATAGGGACCTCGCCGCGGTCGCTGCTCGGGCCCCAATAATAATTTCTACACAAAGTCCATTGTGGTGACCCGCCCCCTTTTAAGTAAATTCAAAATGGCCGACTTCCTGTAAAACCTAGCTCATTGCTCCAAGAGACTATTTTGTAGGTCTTGGTCTTATACATACAGTGAACCCTCGCTACTTCGCGGTTCACCTTTCGCGGGTTCAGTGCTTCGCGGGTCTAAAAAATATTCGGGGGCATTGTAGTTTCGCCGAGCGACACAACGGGGCGCTGGAGCGGTTAGACGGCCGGCGTGCGCCGAAGAAGAGCGTGGGCGAAGAGGAGAGTGGACGAAGAAGAGCACGTTCCCCCGGACACGATCGGTGGCGACGTTTCGCGCGGTTCGGACCGTACCAGAGCTCCGGCCAGCGTGCGTGGCAGTTAAGCCGTAGAGGAGCACCTTCCCCGGGCACGGGCGGTGCCAAGCGGCCCCTAAGTTTAACCGAATGGAAGCTCCGGGGGAGGAGGGCGGGCGTGTGTCACAGTTAAGCCAAATTGGAGCACCTCTTCTGCCCGGGCACGAGCGGAGCGCGAGGCTGTCAGTTATGAATGAATAAATGAATAAATAAATAAAGAATGCCACCTTTCATTTCACAGGGCACACCGGACGGCGTACCAGCAGGTAAAAGTCGGAGTAATTAAATAAATACAAAAAGAATGGCTGGGGAATAAAAAAATAATACGTTTTAATAATAATTTGGTTTTTTTGTTATAACATGAATTTCACTCTCTCTCTCCCCGTATATATATATATATATATATATATATATATATATTTATTATATATATTGTATATTTTTTTTAAGCATTTTTGAAGGTGCGCCGCTACTTCGCGGATTTTCAGTTTTCGCGGGTGGTCTCGGTCCCCGTTAACCGCGATAACCGAGGGTTCACTGTACTCCATAACATTTACAAAAAGCGAGGTGAAACACTCAACCAGAGCTGCTTTTTTTAACATTTCTCGAGGGCCATGGCGAGCCATTTCAAAAAAGCTGCACAACTAACGTATAAAATATTGATAAATTTGCTCGGCCTGATGTGTGTGTAAAGTTTTACGAGTTGTCGTTCATATTTAGAACCTCATAATCAGCTTTGTTTTATTGACGAACAGTGCAATGCCACTCCCACAACTTTTCATGAAAAAGGACGAATTTCGTATTGTGACATCCTCATGGCCGAAACAGTCATCCGAGCATATATGAGGGCGACCTTGTTGAGTTGCACGGAGAAAAACATCCAAGAAAATAACTTGTATTAGCTTTTACCAGTTGGTGGCGCTACTACTACGATGTAAAATAAGTTGGTAGATGTCTTCAGGGCTGAAGTATCCTCAAATGTGTACAACTTCGAGAAGATAGGATCATCTGAGTCATGTTGCCGGAGCTTTTGTTGCCACAGAGTACAATCGGACTTTTCAGCACCTTAATAGCCACGCCTTTTGCCAAAACGTCACAAAATTCGGCAGAGAGTAAGATCATTGTCTTGAGTCTTTTCTGACTAATTTTCAGTCGGATTCGTCAAAAGGGCACCGTGCAGTACGTGAAAATTAAAATAAAAACAAATTTTTGATTCCACTTGGCGGCACTGTGTGTATAACAAAATAATAACATTAAGATGTCTTCAGGTCGGGACGTTTTATTTACAGGTGAAGGTTTGGATTTTTAGGAGCATGTGCAGGGGAGTTATTAAGCATTCATTTATTTGTATTAGGTTCATTTTGTCTTCTTATTATTGATATTTGACTGATTCATTAAAAGCAGACAATTATGTTTTCGGTTAATTTTTTACCTGACATGTTTCGGCGAGTCTTTCGCCTTCTTCAGAGTGTCGCATGATGGTGTCTTGAGCTGATGTTCCATGAGGGTGTGACTTACCTGTCAAAAAAATGAAAAAAATCAGAGCAGTAAAAGAACAAGCACAACATGAACATTACAAATCAGCAATCACTGACCACTGCAAAAGGGAAAACCACATCATGGACCGGGAGAAGGGCAGGGTCATCCGCACAGAAGAGAACAAACAACAGCGCTGGATCAGAGAGGCCATTGAGATCTGCAAGCGAGGCATAAAAACCATGAACAGAGACAAGGGAGCCTTCATCCTCTCTACCACCTGGACCAGCATCTTGGCGGAGTGAACGGACAGCGGGGGGCGTGACTTGCCTTCATTCTTGTGACAGGTAAGTCACGCCCTCATGGAACATCAGCTGATAAAGACGGGTCACAAGACAGCATCATGTGACACTCTGAAGAAGGCGAAAGACTTTCGTATTGTGACATGCTCAAGGCCTAAACACTCATCCGAGCAAATATAAGGTAGATTTTGTTCACTTGCCCGGAGAAAAACATCAACGAAAATAATTTGTATTTGTTTTAACCAGTTGGTGGCACTACCACTGCGATCAAAAATAAGTTGGCAGCCGTCTTCAGGGCCTGAATATCCTCAAATGTGAAAGATTTCCAGAAGATGGATCATCTGAATCATTTTGCAGGAACTTTTGTTGCCACGGAGAATAATCAGAATCTGCGGCACCGTAATAGCCACGCCCTTTGAAGGAAAGTCATAAAAATAGGGATAGAGTAAGATCAATGTCTTGAGTCTTTTCTAGCCAATTTTCAATCGGATTCGTTAAAAGGGCACCGTGCAGTACGTCAAAATGTAAAAATTGATATTGATTGGCGCAAGGTGTATAACTGAATATAAACATATAGATGTCTTCAGGTACCGACTCTTTATGTACATGTGAAGTTTTGGATTTTTAGCAGCATGTGCAGGAGAGTTATTAAGCATTTTGTCCATTGCGGCGAAGGAAATCTTAAGTGAAAACTTTGAAGCCCCGCCCCCGTCATATAGTATTTCGGAAACAAAAAATTTTAGCCCCAGTGTTTGTCCCAGGTCTTAAGATGCTCCAGACAGAACTTTAAGGCAATCAGATGAAGCCTTTAGGATCAGGGTGCAAAAGAATGACCCCTGTAAACATGCAAAAAAGGGCAAAAGTCGGACTTTCAAAAATTCATAACTCACTTCCTGTTCATATTAGACGTTAAAAAATATAAAATTTTTCGCCATGCCCGATGAGACTGCCAAGTTTGGTGAGTTTTTGTGCATGTTTCGGGGGTCAAAAATGCGATCGAACAATCGGAAAAATAATAATAATACTAATTTCTACAAAAACAATAGGGACTTCGCAGCGGTCGCTGCTCAGGCCCTAATAATAATAATAATAATAATAATAATAAAAGTAATAATATTTTCTACAAAAACAATAGGGACCTCGCCGCGGTCGCTGCTCGGGCCCCAATAATAATTTCTACACAAAGTCCATTGTGGTGACCCGCCCCCTTTTAAGTAAATTCAAAATGGCCGACTTCCTGTAAAACCTAGCTCATTGCTCCAAGAGACTTTTTTGTAGGTCTTGGTCTTGTACATACAGTGAACCCTCGCTACTTCGCGGTTCACCTTTCGCGGGTTCAGTGCTTCGCGGGTCTAAAAAATATTCGGGGGCATTGTAGTTTCGCCAAGCGGCACGACGGGGCGCTGGAGCGGTTAGACGGCCGGCGTGCGCCGAAGAAGAGCGTGGGCGAAGAGGAGAGTGGACGAAGAAGAGCACGTTCCCCCGGACACGATCGGTGGCGACGTTTCGCGCGGTTCGGACCGTACCAGAGCTCCGGCCGGCGTGCGTGGCAGTTAAGCCGTAGAGGAGCACCTTCCCCGGGCACGGGCGGTGCCAAGCGGCCCCTAAGTTTAACCGAATGGAAGCTCCGGAGGAGGAGGGCATGTTCGCGTCACAGTAAGCCGAAGAGGAGCACCTTCCTCGAGCACGGGCGGTTCCAAGCGGCCCCTAAGTTTAACCGAATGGAAGCTCCGGAGGAGGAGGGCATGCTCGCGTCACAGTAAGCCGAAGAGGAGCACCTTCCCCGGGCACGGCGGTGCCAAGCGGCCCCTAAGTTTAACCGAATGGAAGCTCCGGGGGAGGAGGGCGGGCGTGTGTCACAGTTAAGCCGAATTGGAGCACCTCTTCTGCCCGGGCACGAGCGGAGCGCGAGGCTGTCAGTTATGAATGAATAAATGAATAAATAAATAAAGAATGCTACCTTTCATTTCACAGGGCACACCGGACGGCGTACCAGCAGGTAAAAGTCGGAGTAATTAAATAAATACAAAAAGAATGGCTGGGGAATAAAAAAATAATACGTTTTAATAATAATTTGGTTTTTTTGTTATAACATGAATTTACTCTCTCTCTCTCTCTCCCCCCGTATATATATATATATATATATATATATATATTTATATATTTATTATATATATTGTATATTTTTTTTAAGCATTTTTGAAGGTGCGCCGCTACTTCGCGGATTTTCAGTTTTTGCGGGTGGTCTCGGTCCCCATTAACCGCAATAACCGAGGGTTCACTGTACTCCATAAAATTTACAAAAAGCGAGGTGAAACACTCAACCAGGGCTGCTTTTTTGAACATTTCTCGAGGGCCATGGCGAGCCATTTCAAAAAAGCTGCACAACTAACGTATAAAATATTGATAAATTTGCTCGGCCTGATGTGTGTGTAAAGTTTCACGAGTTGTCGTTCATATTTAGAACCTCATAATCAGCGTTGTTTTATTGCCGAACAGTGCAATGCCACTCCCACAACTTTTCATGAAAAAGGACAAATTTCGTATTATGACATCCTCATGGCCGAAACAGTCATCCGAGCATATATGAGGGCGACCTTGTTGAGTTGCACGGAGAAAAACATCCAAGAAAATAACTTGTATTAGCTTTTACCAGTTGGTGGCGCTACTACTACGATGAAAAATAAGTTGGTAGATGTCTTCAGGGCTTAAGTATCCTCAAATGTGTGCAACTTCGAGAAGATAGGATCATCTGAGTCATGTTGCTGGAGCTTTTGTTGCCACAGAGTACAATCGGACTTTTCAGCACCGTAATAGCCACGCCTTTTGCCAAAACGTCACAAAATTCGGCAGAGTAAGATCATTGTTTTGAATCTTTTCTGACTCATTTTCAGTCGGATTCGTCAAAAGGGCACCGTGCAGTACGTGAAAATTAAAATAAAAACAAATTTTTGATTCCACTTGGCGGCACTGTGTGTATAACAAAATAATAACATTAAGATGTCTTCAGGTCGGGACGTTTTATTTACAGGTGAAGGTTTGGATTTTTAGGAGCATGTGCAGGGGAGTTATTAAGCATTCATTTATTTGTATTAGGTTCATTTTGTCTTCTTATTATTGATATTTGACTGATTCATTAAAAGCAGACAATTATGTTTTAGGTTAATTTTTTACCTGACATGTTTCGGCGAGTCTTTCGCCTTCTTCAGAGTGTCGCATGATGGTGTCTTGAGCTGATGTTCCATGAGGGTGTGACTTACCTGTCAAAAAAATGAAAAAAATCAGAGCAGTAAAAGAACAAGCACAACATGAACATTACAAATCAGCAATCACTGACCACTGCAAAAGGGAAAACCACATCATGGACCGGGAGAAGGGCAGGGTCATCCGCACAGAAGAGAACAAACAACAGCGCTGGATCAGAGAGGCCATTGAGATCTGCAAGCGAGGCATAAAAACCATGAACAGAGACAAGGGAGCCTTCATCCTCTCTACCACCTGGACCAGCATCTTGGCGGAGTGAACGGACAGCGGGGGGCGTGACTTGCCTTCATTCTTGTGACAGGTAAGTCACGCCCTCATGGAACATCAGCTGATAAAGACGGGTCACAAGACACCATCATGTGACACTCTGAAGAAGGCGAAAGACTTTCGTATTGTGACATGCTCAAGGCCTAAACACTCATCCGAGCAAATATAAGGTAGATTTTGTTAACATGCCCGGAGAAAAACATCAACGAAAATAATTTGTATTTGTTTTAACCAGTTGGTGGCGCTACCACTGCGATCAAAAATAAGTTGGCAGCCGTCTTCAGGGCCTGAATATCCTCAAATGTGAAAAATTTCGAGAAGATGGATCATCTGAATCATTTTGCAGGAACTTTTGTTGCCACGGAGAATAATCAGACTCTGCGGCACCGTAATAGCCACGCCCTTCGAAGGAAAGTCACAAAAATAGGGATAGAGTAAGATCAATGTCTTGAGTCTTTTCTAGCCAATTTTCAATCAGATTCGTTAAAAGGGCACCGTGCAGTACGTCAAAATGTAAAAAATGATATTGATTGGCGCAAGGTGTATAACTGAATATAAACATATAGATGTCTTCAGGTACAGACTCTTTATGTACATGTGAAGTTTTGGATTTGTAGCAGCATGTGCAGGAGAGTTATTAAGCATTTTGTCCATTGCGGCGAAGGAACTCTTAAGTGAAAACTTTGATGCCCCGCCCCCGTCATATAGTATTTCGGAAACAAAAATTTTTAGCCCCAGTGTTTGTCCCAGGTCTTCAGATGCTACAGACAGAATTTTAAGGCAATCAGATGAAGCCTTTAGGATCAGGGTGCAAAAGAATGACCCCTGTAAACATGCAAAAAAGGGCAAAAGTCGGACTTTCAAAAATTCATAACTCACTTCCTGTTCATATTAGACGTTAAAATATCAAATTTTTCGCCATGCCCGATGAGACTGCCAAGTTTGGTGAGTTTTTGTGCATGTTTCGGGGGTCAAAAATGCGATCAAACAATCGGAAAAATAATAATAATAATAATTTCTACAAAAACAATAGGGACTTCGCAGCGGTCGCTGCTCAGGCCCTAATAATAATAATAATAATAATAATAAAAGTAATAATATTTTCTACAAAAACAATAGGGACCTCGCCGCGGTCGCTGCTCGGGCCCCAATAATAATTTCTACACAAAGTCCATTGTGGTGACCCGCCCCCTTTTAAGTAAATTCAAAATGGCCGACTTCCTGTAAAACCTAGCTCATTGCTCCAAGAGACTTTTTTGTAGGTCTTGGTCTTATACATACAGTGAACCCTCGCTACTTCGCGGTTCACCTTTCGCGGGTTCAGTGCTTCGCGGGTCTAAAAAATATTCGGGGGCATTGTAGTTTCGCCGAGCGGCACGACGGGGCGCTGGAGCGGTTAGACGGCCGGCGTGCGCCGAAGAAGAGCGTGGGCGAAGAGGAGAGTGGACGAAGAAGAGCACGTTCCCCCGGACACGATCGGTGGCGACGTTTCGCGCGGTTCGGACCGTACCAGAGCTCCGGCCAGCGTGCGTGGCAGTTAAGCCGTAGAGGAGCACCTTCCCCGGGCACGGGCGGTGCCAAGCGGCCCCTAAGTTTAACCGAATGGAAGCTCCGGAGGAGGAGGGCATGCTCGCGTCACAGTAAGCCGAAGAGGAGCACCTTCCCCGGGCACGGGCGGTTCCAAGCGGCCCCTAAGTTTAACCGAATGGAAGCTCCGGAGGAGGAGGGCATGCTCGCGTCACAGTAAGCCGAAGAGGAGCACCTTCCCCGGGCACGGGCGGTGCCAAGCAGCCCCTAAGTTTAACCGAATGGAAGCTCCGGGGGAGGAGGACGGGCGTGTGTCACAGTTAAGCCAAATTGGAGCACCTCTTCTGCCCGGGCACGAGCGGAGCGCGAGGCTGTCAGTTATGAATGAATAAATGAATAAATAAATAAAGAATGCCACCTTTCATTTCACAGGGCACACCGGACGGCGTACCAGCAGGTAAAAGTCGGAGTAATTAAATAAATACAAAAAGAATGGCTGGGGAATAAAAAAATAATACGTTTTAATAATAATTTGTTTTTTTTGTTATAACATGAATTTCACTCTCTCTCTCCCCGTATATATATATCTATATATCTATATATATATATACATATATATATATATATATATATATATATTTCTATATTTATTATATATATTGTATATTTTTTTTAAGCATTTTTGAAGGTGCGCCGCTACTTCGCGGATTTTCAGTTTTCGCGGGTGGTCTCGGTCCCCATTAACCGCGATAACCGAGGGTTCACTGTACTCCATAAAATTTACAAAAAGCGAGGTGAAACACTCAACCAGAGCTGCTTTTTTTTAACATTTCTCGAGGGCCATGGCGAGCCATTTCAAAAAAGCTGCACAACTAACGTATAAAATATTGATAAATTTGCTCGGCCTGATGTGTGTGTAAAGTTTTACGAGTTGTCGTTCATATTTAGAACCTCATAATCAGCTTTGTTTTATTGCCGAACAGTGCAATGCCACTCCCACAACTTTTCACGAAAAATCACGAATTTCGTATTGTGACATCCTCATGGCCGAAACAGTCATCCGAGCATATATGAGGGCGACCTTGTTGAGTTGCACGGAGAAAAACATCCAAGAAAATAACTTGTATTAGCTTTTACCAGTTGGTGGCGCTACTACTACGATGTAAAATAAGTTGGTAGATGTCTTCAGGGCTGAAGTATCCTCAAATGTGTACAACTTCGAGAAGATAGGATCATCTGAGTCATGTTGCCGGAGCTTTTGTTGCCACAGAGTACAATCGGACTTTTCAGCACCTTAATAGCCACGCCTTTTGCCAAAACGTCACAAAATTCGGCAGAGAGTAAGATCATTGTCTTGAGTCTTTTCTGACTAATTTTCAGTCGGATTCGTCAAAAGGGCACCGTGCAGTACGTGAAAATTAAAATAAAAACAAATTTTTGATTCCACTTGGCGGCACTGTGTGTATAACAAAATAATAACATTAAGATGTCTTCAGGTCGGGACGTTTTATTTACAGGTGAAGGTTTGGATTTTTAGGAGCATGTGCAGGGGAGTTATTAAGCATTCATTTATTTGTATTAGGTTCATTTTGTCTTCTTATTTTTGATATTTGACTGATTCATTAAAAGCAGACAATTATGTTTTAGGTTAATTTTTTACCTGACATGTTTCGGCGAGTCTTTCGCCTTCTTCAGAGTGTTGCATGATGGTGTCTTGAGACCCGTCTTTATCAGCTGATGTTCCATGAGGGTGTGACTTACCTGTCAAAAAAATGAAAAATCAGAGCAGTAAAAGAACAAGCACAACATGAACATTACAAATCAGCAATCACTGACCACTGCAAAAGGGAAAACCACATCATGGACCGGGAGAAGGGCAGGGTCATCCGCACCGAAGAGAACAAACAACAGCGCTGGATCAGAGAGGCCATTGAGATCTGCAAGCGAGGCATAAAAACCATGAACAGAGACAAGGGAGCCTTCATCCTCTCTACCACCTGGAGCAGCATTTTGGCGGAGTGAACGGACAGCGGGGGGCGTGACTTGCCTTCATTCTTGTGACAGGTAAGTCACGCCCTCATGGAACATCAGCTGATAAAGACGGGTCACAAGACACCATCATGTGACACTCTGAAGAAGGCGAAAGACTTTCGTATTGTGACATGCTCAAGGCCTAAACACTCATCCGAGCAAATATAAGGTAGATTTTGTTCACCTGCCCGGAGAAAAACATCAACGAAAATAATTTGTATTTGTTTTAACCAGTTGGTGGCGCTACCACTGCGATCAAAAATAAGTTGGCAGCCGTCTTCAGGGCCTGAATATCCTCAAATGTGAAAGATTTCCAGAAGATGGATCATCTGAATCATTTTGCAGGAACTTTTTTTGCCACGGAGAATAATCAGACTCTGCGGCACCGTAATAACCACGCCCTTTGAAGGAAAGTCATAAAAATAGGGATAGAGTAAGATCAATGTCTTGAGTCTTTTCTAGCCAATTTTCAATCGGATTCGTTAAAAGGGCACCGTGCAGTACGTCAAAATGTAAAAAATGATATTGATTGGCGCAAGGTGTATAACTGAATATAAACATATAGATGTCTTCAGGTACAGACTCTTTATGTACATGTGAAGTTTTGGATTTTTAGCAGCATGTGCAGGAGAGTTATTAAGCATTTTGTCCATTGCGGCGAAGGAAATCTTAAGTGAAAACTTTGAAGCCCCGCCCCCGTCATATAGTATTTCGGAAACAAAAAATTTTAGCCCCAGTGTTTGTCCCAGGTCTTCAGATGCTACAGACAGAATTTTAAGGCAATCAGATGAAGCCTTTAGGATCAGGGTGCAAAAGAATGACCCCTGTAAACATGCAAAAAAGGGCAAAAGTCGGACTTTCAAAAATTCATAACTCACTTCCTGTTCATATTAGACGTTAAAATATCAAATTTTTCGCCATGCCCGATGAGACTGCCAAGTTTGGTGAGTTTTTGTGCATGTTTCGGGGGTCAAAAATGCGATCGAACAATCGGAAAAATAATAATAATAATAATTTCTACAAAAACAATAGGGACTTCGCAGCGGTCGCTGCTCAGGCCCTAATAATAATAATAATAATAATAATAAAAGTAATAATGTTTTCTACAAAAACAATAGGGACCTCGCCGCGGTCGCTGCTCGGGCCCCAATAATAATTTCGACACAAAGTCCATTGTGGTGACCCGCCCCCTTTTAAGTAAATTCAAAATGGCCGACTTCCTGTAAAACCTAGCTCATTGCTCCAAGAGACTTTTTTGTAGGTCTTGGTCTTATACATACAGTGAACCCTCGCTACTTCGCGGTTCACCTTTCGCGGGTTCAGTGCTTCGCGGGTCTAAAAAATATTCGGGGGCATTGTAGTTTCGCCGAGCGGCACGACGGGTCGCTGGAGAGATTAGACGGCCGGCGTGCGCCAAAGAAGAGCGTGGGCGAAGAGGAGAGTGGACGAAGAAGAGCACGTTCCCCCGGACACGATCGGTGCCGACGTTTCGCGCGGTTCGGACCGTACCAGAGCTCCGGCCGGCGTGCGTGGCAGTTAAGCCGTAGAGGAGCACCTTCCCCGGGCACGGGCGGTTCCAAGCGGCCCCTAAGTTTAAACCGAATGGAAGCTCCGGAGGAGGAGGGCATGCTCGCGTCACAGTAAGCCGAAGAGGAGCACCTTCCCCGGGCACGGGCGGTGCCAAGCGGCCCCTAAGTTTAACCGAATGGAAGCTCCGGGGGAGGAGGACGGGCGTGTGTCACAGTTAAGCCAAATTGGAGCACCTCTTCTGCCCGGGCACGAGCGGAGCGCGAGGCTGTCAGTTATGAATGAATAAATGAATAAATAAATAAAGAATGCCACCTTTCATTTCACAGGGCACACCGGACGGCGTACCAGCAGGTAAAAGTCGGAGTAATTAAATAAATACAAAAAGAATGGCTGGGGAATAAAAAAATAATACGTTTTAATAATAATTTGGTTTTTTTGTTATAACATGAATTTCACTCTCTCTCTCCCCGTATATATATATCTATATATATCTATATATATATATATCTATATATATATATATATATATATATATATATATTTCTATATTTATTATATATATTGTATATTTTTTTTAAGAATTTTTGAAGGTGCGCCGCTACTTCGCGGATTTTCAGTTTTCGCGGGTGGTCTCGGTCCCCATTAACCGCGATAACCGAGGGTTCACTGTACTCCATAAAATTTACAAAAAGCGAGGTGAAACACTCAACCAGAGCTGCTTTTTTTTAACATTTCTCGAGGGCCATGGCGAGCCATTTCAAAAAAGCTGCACAACTAACGTATAAAATATTGATAAATTTGCTCGGCCTGATGTGTGTGTAAAGTTTTACGAGTTGTCGTTCATATTTAGAACCTCATAATCAGCTTTGTTTTATTGCCGAACAGTGCAATGCCACTCCCACAACTTTTCACGAAAAATCACGAATTTCGTATTGTGACATCCTCATGGCCGAAACAGTCATCCGAGCATATATGAGGGCGACCTTGTTGAGTTGCACGGAGAAAAACATCCAAGAAAATAACTTGTATTAGCTTTTACCAGTTGGTGGCGCTACTACTACGATGTAAAATAAGTTGGTAGATGTCTTCAGGGCTGAAGTATCCTCAAATGTGTACAACTTCGAGAAGATAGGATCATCTGAGTCATGTTGCCGGAGCTTTTGTTGCCACAGAGTACAATCGGACTTTTCAGCACCTTAATAGCCACGCCTTTTGCCAAAACGTCACAAAATTCGGCAGAGAGTAAGATCATTGTCTTGAGTCTTTTCTGACTAATTTTCAGTCGGATTCGTCAAAAGGGCACCGTGCAGTACGTGAAAATTAAAATAAAAACAAATTTTTGATTCCACTTGGCGGCACTGTGTGTATAACAAAATAATAACATTAAGATGTCTTCAGGTCGGGACGTTTTATTTACAGGTGAAGGTTTGGATTTTTAGGAGCATGTGCAGGGGAGTTATTAAGCATTCATTTATTTGTATTAGGTTCATTTTGTCTTCTTATTATTGATATTTGACTGATTCATTAAAAGCAGACAATTATGTTTTAGGTTAATTTTTTACCTGACATGTTTCGGCGAGTCTTTCGCCTTCTTCAGAGTGTCGCATGATGGTGTCTTGAGACCCGTCTTTATCAGCTGATGTTCCATGAGGGTGTGACTTACCTGTCAAAAAAATGAAAAATCAGAGCAGTAAAAGAACAAGCACAACATGAACATTACAAATCAGCAATCACTGACCACTGCAAAAGGGAAAACCACATCATGGACCGGGAGAAGGGCAGGGTCATCCGCACCGAAGAGAACAAACAACAGCGCTGGATCAGAGAGGCCATTGAGATCTGCAAGCGAGGCATAAAAACCATGAACAAAGACAAGGGAGCCTTCATCCTCTCTACCACCTGGAGCAGCATTTTGGCGGAGTGAACGGACAGCGGGGGGCGTGACTTGCCTTCATTCTTGTGACAGGTAAGTCACGCCCTCATGGAACATCAGCTGATAAAGACGGGTCACAAGACACCATCATGTGACACTCTGAAGAAGGCGAAAGACTTTCGTATTGTGACATGCTCAAGGCCTAAACACTCATCCGAGCAAATATAAGGTAGATTTTGTTAACATGCCCGGAGAAAAACATCAACGAAAATAATTTGTATTTGTTTTAACCAGTTGGTGGCGCTACCACTGCGATCAAAAATAAGTTGGCAGCCGTCTTCAGGGCCTGAATATCCTCAAATGTGAAAAATTTCGAGAAGATGGATCATCTGAATCATTTTGCAGGAACTTTTGTTGCCACGGAGAATAATCAGACTCTGCGGCACCGTAATAGCCACGCCCTTCGAAGGAAAGTCACAAAAATAGGGATAGAGTAAGATCAATGTCTTGAGTCTTTTCTAGCCAATTTTCAATCAGATTCGTTAAAAGGGCACCGTGCAGTACGTCAAAATGTAAAAAATGATATTGATTGGCGCAAGGTGTATAACTGAATATAAACATATAGATGTCTTCAGGTACAGACTCTTTATGTACATGTGAAGTTTTGGATTTGTAGCAGCATGTGCAGGAGAGTTATTAAGCATTTTGTCCATTGCGGCGAAGGAAATCTTAAGTGAAAACTTTGATGCCCCGCCCCCGTCATATAGTATTTCGGAAACAAAAAATTTTAGCCCCAGTGTTTGTGCCAGGTCTTCAGATGCTACAGACAGAATTTTAAGGCAATCAGATGAAGCCTTTAGGATCAGGGTGCAAAAGAATGACCCCTGTAAACATGCAAAAAAGGGCAAAAGTCGGACTTTCAAAAATTCATAACTCACTTCCTGTTCATATTAGACGTTAAAATATCAAATTTTTCGCCATGCCCGATGAGACTGCCAAGTTTGGTGAGTTTTTGTGCATGTTTCGGGGGTCAAAAATGCGATCGAACAATCGGAAAAATAATAATAATAATAATTTCTACAAAAACAATAGGGACTTCGCAGCGGTCGCTGCTCAGGCCCTAATAATAATAATAATAATAATAATAAAAGTAATAATATTTTCTACAAAAACAATAGGGACCTCGCCGCGGTCGCTGCTCGGGCCCCAATAATAATTTCTACACAAAGTCCATTGTGGTGACCCGCCCCCTTTTAAGTAAATTCAAAATGGCCGACTTCCTGTAAAACCTAGCTCATTGCTCCAAGAGACTTTTTTGTAGGTCTTGGTCTTATACATACAGTGAACCCTCGCTACTTCGCGGTTCACCTTTCGCGGGTTCAGTGCTTCGCGGGTCTAAAAAATATTCGGGGGCATTGTAGTTTCGCCGAGCGGCACGACGGGGCGCTGGAGCGGTTAGACGGCCGGCGTGCGCCGAAGAAGAGCGTGGGCGAAGAGGAGAGTGGACGAAGAAGAGCACGTTCCCCCGGACACGATCGGTGGCGACGTTTCGCGCGGTTCGGACCGTACCAGAGCTCCGGCCAGCGTGCGTGGCAGTTAAGCCGTAGAGGAGCACCTTCCCCGGGCACGGGCGGTGCCAAGCGGCCCCTAAGTTTAACCGAATGGAAGCTCCGGAGGAGGAGGGCATGCTCGCGTCACAGTAAGCCGAAGAGGAGCACCTTCCCCGGGCACGGGCGGTTCCAAGCGGCCCCTAAGTTTAACCGAATGGAAGCTCCGGAGGAGGAGGGCATGCTCGCGTCACAGTAAGCCGAAGAGGAGCACCTTCCCCGGGCACGGGCGGTGCCAAGCGGCCCCTAAGTTTAACCGAATGGAAGCTCCGGGGGAGGAGGACGGGCGTGTGTCACAGTTAAGCCAAATTGGAGCACCTCTTCTGCCCGGGCACGAGCGGAGCGCGAGGCTGTCAGTTATGAATGAATAAATGAATAAATAAATAAAGAATGCCACCTTTCATTTCACAGGGCACACCGGACGGCGTACCAGCAGGTAAAAGTCGGAGTAATTAAATAAATACAAAAAGAATGGCTGGGGAATAAAAAAATAATACGTTTTAATAATAATTTGGTTTTTTTGTTATAACATGAATTTCACTCTCTCTCTCCCCGTATATATATATATATATATCTATATATATATATCTATCTATATATATATATATATATATATATATATATATATATATATATATATTTCTATATTTATTATATATATTGTATATTTTTTTTAAGCATTTTTGAAGGTGCGCCGCTACTTCGCGGATTTTCAGTTTTCGCGGGTGGTCTCGGTCCCCATTAACCGCGATAACCGAGGGTTCACTGTACTCCATAAAATTTACAAAAAGCGAGGTGAAACACTCAACCAGAGCTGCTTTTTTTTAACATTTCTCGAGGGCCATGGCGAGCCATTTTAAAAAAGCTGCACAACTAACGTATAAAATATTGATAAATTTGCTCGGCCTGATGTGTGTGTAAAGTTTTACGAGTTGTCGTTCATATTTAGAACCTCATAATCAGCTTTGTTTTATTGCCGAACAGTGCAATGCCACTCCCACAACTTTTCACGAAAAATCACGAATTTCGTATTGTGACATCCTCATGGCCGAAACAGTCATCCGAGCATATATGAGGGCGACCTTGTTGAGTTGCACGGAGAAAAACATCCAAGAAAATAACTTGTATTAGCTTTTACCAGTTGGTGGCGCTACTACTACGATGTAAAATAAGTTGGTAGATGTCTTCAGGGCTGAAGTATCCTCAAATGTGTACAACTTCGAGAAGATAGGATCATCTGAGTCATGTTGCCGGAGCTTTTGTTGCCACAGAGTACAATCGGACTTTTCAGCACCTTAATAGCCACGCCTTTTGCCAAAACGTCACAAAATTCGGCAGAGAGTAAGATCATTGTCTTGAGTCTTTTCTGACTAATTTTCAGTCGGATTCGTCAAAAGGGCACCGTGCAGTACGTGAAAATTAAAATAAAAACAAATTTTTGATTCCACTTGGCGGCACTGTGTGTATAACAAAATAATAACATTAAGATGTCTTCAGGTCGGGACGTTTTATTTACAGGTGAAGGTTTGGATTTTTAGGAGCATGTGCAGGGGAGTTATTAAGCATTCATTTATTTGTATTAGGTTCATTTTGTCTTCTTATTATTGATATTTGACTGATTCATTAAAAGCAGACAATTATGTTTTAGGTTAATTTTTTACCTGACATGTTTCGGCGAGTCTTTCGCCTTCTTCAGAGTGTCGCATGATGGTGTTTTGAGACCCGTCTTTATCAGCTGATGTTCCATGAGGGTGTGACTTACCTGTCAAAAAAATGAAAAATCAGAGCAGTAAAAGAACAAGCACAACATGAACATTACAAATCAGCAATCACTGACCACTGCAAAAGGGAAAACCACATCATGGACCGGGAGAAGGGCAGGGTCATCCGCACCGAAGAGAACAAACAACAGCGCTGGATCAGAGAGGCCATTGAGATCTGCAAGCGAGGCATAAAAACCATGAACAGAGACAAGGGAGCCTTCATCCTCTCTACCACCTGGAGCAGCATTTTGGCGGAGTGAACGGACAGCGGGGGGCGTGACTTGCCTTCATTCTTGTGACAGGTAAGTCACGCCCTCATGGAACATCAGCTGATAAAGACGGGTCACAAGACACCATCATGTGACACTCTGAAGAAGGCGAAAGACTTTCGTATTGTGACATGCTCAAGGCCTAAACACTAATCCGAGCAAATATAAGGTAGATTTTGTTCACCTGCCCGGAGAAAAACATCAACGAAAATAATTTGTATTTGTTTTAACCAGTTGGTGGCGCTACCACTGCGATCAAAAATAAGTTGGCAGCCGTCTTCAGGGCCTGAATATCCTCAAATGTGAAAGATTTCCAGAAGATGGATCATCTGAATCATTTTGCAGGAACTTTTTTTGCCACGGAGAATAATCAGACTCTGCGGCACCGTAATAACCACGCCCTTTGAAGGAAAGTCATAAAAATAGGGATAGAGTAAGATCAATGTCTTGAGTCTTTTCTAGCCAATTTTCAATCGGATTCGTTAAAAGGGCACCGTGCAGTACGTCAAAATGTAAAAAATGATATTGATTGGCGCAAGGTGTATAACTGAATATAAACATATAGATGTCTTCAGGTACAGACTCTTTATGTACATGTGAAGTTTTGGATTTTTAGCAGCATGTGCAGGAGAGTTATTAAGCATTTTGTCCATTGCGGCGAAGGAAATCTTAAGTGAAAACTTTGAAGCCCCGCCCCCGTCATATAGTATTTCGGAAACAAAAAATTTTAGCCCCAGTGTTTGTCCCAGGTCTTCAGATGCTACAGACAGAATTTTAAGGCAATCAGATGAAGCCTTTAGGATCAGGGTGCAAAAGAATGACCCCTGTAAACATGCAAAAAAGGGCAAAAGTCGGACTTTCAAAAATTCATAACTCACTTCCTGTTCATATTAGACGTTAAAATATCAAATTTTTCGCCATGCCCGATGAGACTGCCAAGTTTGGTGAGTTTTTGTGCATGTTTCGGGGGTCAAAAATGCGATCGAACAATCGGAAAAATAATAATAATAATAATTTCTACAAAAACAATAGGGACTTCGCAGCGGTCGCTGCTCAGGCCCTAATAATAATAATAATAATAATAATAAAAGTAATAATGTCTTCTACAAAAACAATAGGGACCTCGCCGCGGTCGCTGCTCGGGCCCCAATAATAATTTCGACACAAAGTCCATTGTGGTGACCCGCCCCCTTTTAAGTAAATTCAAAATGGCCGACTTCCTGTAAAACCTAGCTCATTGCTCCAAGAGACTTTTTTGTAGGTCTTGGTCTTATACATACAGTGAACCCTCGCTACTTCGCGGTTCACCTTTCGCGGGTTCAGTGCTTCGCGGGTCTAAAAAATATTCGGGGGCATTGTAGTTTCGCCGAGCGGCACGACGGGTCGCTGGAGAGATTAGACGGCCGGCGTGCGCCAAAGAAGAGCGTGGGCGAAGAGGAGAGTGGACGAAGAAGAGCACGTTCCCCCGGACACGATCGGTGCCGACGTTTCGCGCGGTTCGGACCGTACCAGAGCTCCGGCCGGCGTGCGTGGCAGTTAAGCCGTAGAGGAGCACCTTCCCCGGGCACGGGCGGTTCCAAGCGGCCCCTAAGTTTAACCGAATGGAAGCTCCGGAGGAGGAGGGCATGCTCACGTCACAGTAAGCCGAAGAGGAGCACCTTCCCCGGGCACGGGCGGTGCCAAGCGGCCCCTAAGTTTAACCGAATGGAAGCTCCGGGGGAGGAGGGCGGGCGTGTGTCACAGTTAAGCCAAATTGGAGCACCTCTTCTGCCCGGGCACGAGCGGAGCGCGAGGCTGTCAGTTATGAATGAATAAATGAATAAATAAATAAAGAATGCCACCTTTCATTTCACAGGGCACACCGGACGGCGTACCAGCAGGTAAAAGTCGGAGTAATTAAATAAATACAAAAAGAATGGCTGGGGAATAAAAAAATAATACGTTTTAATAATAATTTGGTTTTTTTGTTATAACATGAATTTCACTCTCTCTCTCCCCGTATATATATATATATATATATATATATATATATTTATTATATATATTGTATATTTTTTTTAAGCATTTTTGAAGGTGCACCGCTACTTCGCGGATTTTCAGTTTTCGCGGGTGGTCTCCGTCCCCATTAACCGCGATAACCGAGGGTTCACTGTACTCCATAAAATTTACAAAAAGCGAGGTGAAACACTCAACCAGAGCTGCTTTTTTTAACATTTCTCGAGGGCCATGGCGAGCCATTTCAAAAAAGCTGCACAACTAACGTATAAAATATTGATAAATTTGCTCGGCCTGATGTGTGTGTAAAGTTTTACGAGTTGTCGTTCATATTTAGAACCTCATAATCAGCTTTGTTTTATTGCCGAACAGTGCAATGCCACTCCCACAACTTTTCACGAAAAAGGACGAATTTCGTATTGTGACATCCTCATGGCCGAAACAGTCATCCGAGCATATATGAGGGCGACCTTGTTGAGTTGCACGGAGAAAAACATCCAAGAAAATAACTTGTATTAGCTTTTACCAGTTGGTGGCGCTACTACTACGATGTAAAATAAGTTGGTAGATGTCTTCAGGGCTGAAGTATCCTCAAATGTGTACAATTCGAGAAGATAGGATCATCTGAGTCATGTTGCCGGAGCTTTTGTTGCCACAGAGTACAATCGGACTTTTCAGCACCTTAATAGCCACGCCTTTTGCCAAAACGTCACAAAATTCGGCAGAGAGTAAGATCATTGTCTTGAGTCTTTTCTGACTAATTTTCAGTCGGATTCGTCAAAAGGGCACCGTGCAGTACGTGAAAATTAAAATAAAAACAAATTTTTGATTCCACTTGGTGGCACTGTGTGTATAACAAAATAATAACATTATGATGTCTTCAGGTCGGGACGTTTTATTTACAGGTGAAGGTTTGGATTTTTAGGAGCATGTGCAGGGGAGTTATTAAGCATTCATTTATTTGTATTAGGTTCATTTTGTCTTCTTATTATTGATATTTGACTGATTCATTAAAAGCAGACAATTATGTTTTAGGTTAATGTTTTACCTGACATGTTTCGGCGAGTCTTTCGCCTTCTTCAGAGTGTCGCATGATGGTGTCTTGAGCTGATGTTCCATGAGGGTGTGACTTACCTGTCAAAAAAATGAAAAAATCAGAGCAGTAAAAGAACAAGCACAACATGAACATTACAAATCAGCAATCACTGACCACTGCAAAAGGGAAAACCACATCATGGACCGGGAGAAGGGCAGGGTCATCCGCACAGAAGAGAACAAACAACAGCGCTGGATCAGAGAGGCCATTGAGATCTGCAAGCGAGGCATAAAAACCATGAACAGAGACAAGGGAGCCTTCATCCTCTCTACCACCTGGACCAGCATCTTGGCGGAGTGAACGGACAGCGGGGGGCGTGACTTGCCTTCATTCTCGTGACAGGTAAGTCACGCCCTCATGGAACATCAGCTGATAAAGACGGGTCACAAGACACCATCATGTGACACTCTGAAGAAGGCGAAAGACTTTCGTATTGTGACATCCTCAAGGCCTAAACACTCATCCGAGCAAATATAAGGTAGATTTTGTTAACCTGCCCGGAGAAAAACATCAACGAAAATAATTTGTATTTGTTTTAACCAGTTGGTGGCGCTACCACTGCGATCAAAAATAAGTTGGCAGCCGTCTTCAGGGCCTGAATATCCTCAAATGTGAAAGATTTCCAGAAGATGGATCATCTGAATCATTTTGCAGGAACTTTTGTTGCCACGGAGAATAATCAGACTCTGCGGCACCGTAATAGCCACGCCCTTTGAAGGAAAGTCATAAAAATAGGGATAGAGTAAGATCAATGTCTTGAGTCTTTTCTAGCCAATTTTCAATCGGATTCGTTAAAAGGGCACCGTGCAGTACGTCAAAATGTAAAAATTTATATTGATTGGCGCAAGGTGTATAACTGAATATAAACATATAGATGTCTTCAGGTACCGACTCTTTATGTACATGTGAAGTTTTGGATTTTTAGCAGCACGTGCAGGAGAGTTATTAAGCATTTTGTCCATTGCGGCGAAGGAAATCTTAAGTGAAAACTTTGAAGCCCCGCCCCCGTCATATAGTATTTCGGAAACAAAAAATTTTAGCCCCAGTGTTTGTCCCAGGTCTTAAGATGCTCCAGACAGAACTTTAAGGCAATCAGATGAAGCCTTTAGGATCAGGGTGCAAAAGAATGACCCCTGTAAACATGCAAAAAAGGGCAAAAGTCGGACTTTCAAAAATTCATAACTCACTTCCTGTTCATATTAGACGTTAAAATATCAAATTTTTCGCCATGCCCGATGAGACTGCCAAGTTTGGTGAGTTTTTGTGCATGTTTCGGGGGTCAAAAATGCGATCGAACAATCGGAAAAATAATAATAATAATAATTTCTACAAAAACAATAGGGACTTCGCAGCGGCCGCTGCTCAGGCCCTAATAATAATAATAAACATAATAATAATAAAAGTAATAATATTTTCTACAAAAACAATAGGGACCTCGCCGCGGTCGCTGCTCGGGCCGAAATAATAATTTCTACACAAAGTCCATTGTGGTGACCCGCCCCCTTTTAAGTAAATTCAAAATGGCCGACTTCCTGTAAAACCTAGCTCATTGCTCCAAGAGACTTTTTTGTAGGTCTTGGTCTTATACATACAGTGAACCCTCGCTACTTTGCGGTTCACCTTTCGCGGGTTCAGTGCTTCGCGGGTCTAAAAAATATTCGGGGGCATTGTAGTTTCGCCGAGCGGCACGACGGGGCGCTGGAGCGGTTAGACGGCCGGCGTGCGCCGAAGAAGAGCGTGGGCGAAGAGGAGAGTGGACGAAGAAGAGCACGTTCCCCCGGACACGATCGGTGGCGACGTTTCGCGCGGTTCGGACCGTACCAGAGCTCCGGTCGGCGTGCGTGGCAGTTAAGCCATAGAGGAGCACCTTCCCCGGGCACGGGCGGTGCCAAGCGGCCCCTAAGTTTAACCGAATGGAAGCTCCGGAGGAGGAGGGCATGTTCGCGTCACAGTAAGCCGAAGAGGAGCACCTTCCCCGGGCACGGGCGGTTCCAAGCGGCCCCTGAGTTTAACCGAATGGAAGCTCCGGAGGAGGAGGGCATGCTCGCGTCACAGTAAGCCGAAGAGGAGCACCTTCCCCGGGCACGGGCGGTTCCAAGCGGCCCCTAAGTTTAACCGAATGGAAGCTCCGGAGGAGGAGGGCATGCTCGCGTCACAGTAAGTCGAAGAGTAGCACCTTCGAATAAATAAATAAAGAATGCCACCTTTCATTTCACAGGGCACACCGGACGGCATACCAGCAGGTAAAAGTCGGAGTAATTAAATAAATACAAAAAGAATGGCTGGGGATTAAAAAAATAATACGTTTTAATAATAATTTGTTTTTTTTGTTATAAAATGAATTTCACTCTCTCTCTCCCCGTATATATATATATATATATATATATATATATATATTTATTATATATATTGTATATTTTTTTTAAGCATTTTTGAAGGTGCGCCGCTACTTCGCGGATTTTCAGTTTTCGCGGGTGGTCTCGGTCCCCATTAACCGCGATAACCGAGGGTTCACTGTACTCCATAAAATTTACAAAAAGCGAGGTGAAACACTCAATCAGGGCTGCTTTTTTGAACATTTCTCGAGGGCCATGGCGAGCCATTTCAAAAAAGCTGCACAACTAACGTATAAAATATTGATGAATTAGCTCGGCCTGATGTGTGTGTAAAGTTTCACGAGTTGTCGTTCATATTTAGAACCTCATAATCAGCGTTGTTTTATTGCCGAACAGTGCAATGCCACTCCCACAACTTTTCACGAAAAAGGACAAATTTCGTATTGTGACATCCTCATGGCCGAAACAGTCATCCGAGCATATATGAGGGCGACCTTGTTGAGTTGCACGGAGAAAAACATCCAAGAAAATAACTTGTATTAGCTTTTACCAGTTGGTGGCGCTACTACTACGATGAAAAATAATTCGGTAGATGTCTTCAGGGCTGAAGTATCCTCAAATGTGTACAACTTCGAGAAGATAGGATCATCTGAGTCATGTTGCCGGAGCTTTTGTTGCCACAGAGTACAATCGGACTTTTCAGCACCGTAATAGCCACGCCTTTTGCCAAAACGTCACAAAATTCGGCAGAGAGTAAGATCATTGTCTTGAGTCGACGGGGCGCTGGAGCGGTTAGACGGCCGGCGTGCGCCGAAGAAGAGCGTGGGCGAAGAGGAGAGTGGACGAAGAAGAGCACGTTCCCCCGGACACGATCGGTGGCGACGTTTCGCGCGGTTCGGACCGTACCAGAGCTCCGGTCGGCGTGCGTGGCAGTTAAGCCATAGAGGAGCACCTTCCCCGGGCACGGGCGGTGCCAAGCGGCCCCTAAGTTTAACCGAATGGAAGCTCCGGAGGAGGAGGGCATGTTCGCGTCACAGTAAGCCGAAGAGGAGCACCTTCCCCGGGCACGGGCGGTTCCAAGCGGCCCCTGAGTTTAACCGAATGGAAGCTCCGGAGGAGGAGGGCATGCTCGCGTCACAGTAAGCCGAAGAGGAGCACCTTCCCCGGGCACGGGCGGTTCCAAGCGGCCCCTAAGTTTAACCGAATGGAAGCTCCGGAGGAGGAGGGCATGCTCGCGTCACAGTAAGTCGAAGAGTAGCACCTTCCCCGGGCACGGCGGTGCCAAGCGGCCCCTAAGTTTAACCGAATGGAAGCTCCGGGGGAGGAGGGCGGGCGTGTGTCACAGTTAAGCCGAATTGGAGCACCTCTTCTGCCCGGGCACGAGCGGAGCGCGAGGCTGTCAGTTATGAATGAATAAATGAATAAATAAATAAAGAATGCCACCTTTCATTTCACAGGGCACACCGGACGGCATACCAGCAGGTAAAAGTCGGAGTAATTAAATAAATACAAAAAGAATGGCTGGGGATTAAAAAAATAATACGTTTTAATAATAATTTGTTTTTTTTGTTATAAAATGAATTTCACTCTCTCTCTCCCCGTATATATATATATATATATATATATATATATATTTATTATATATATTGTATATTTTTTTTAAGCATTTTTGAAGGTGCGCCGCTACTTCGCGGATTTTCAGTTTTCGCGGGTGGTCTCGGTCCCCATTAACCGCGATAACCGAGGGTTCACTGTACTCCATAAAATTTACAAAAAGCGAGGTGAAACACTCAATCAGGGCTGCTTTTTTGAACATTTCTCGAGGGCCATGGCGAGCCATTTCAAAAAAGCTGCACAACTAACGTATAAAATATTGATGAATTAGCTCGGCCTGATGTGTGTGTAAAGTTTCACGAGTTGTCGTTCATATTTAGAACCTCATAATCAGCGTTGTTTTATTGCCGAACAGTGCAATGCCACTCCCACAACTTTTCACGAAAAAGGACAAATTTCGTATTGTGACATCCTCATGGCCGAAACAGTCATCCGAGCATATATGAGGGCGACCTTGTTGAGTTGCACGGAGAAAAACATCCAAGAAAATAACTTGTATTAGCTTTTACCAGTTGGTGGCGCTACTACTACGATGAAAAATAATTCGGTAGATGTCTTCAGGGCTGAAGTATCCTCAAATGTGTACAACTTCGAGAAGATAGGATCATCTGAGTCATGTTGCCGGAGCTTTTGTTGCCACAGAGTACAATCGGACTTTTCAGCACCGTAATAGCCACGCCTTTTGCCAAAACGTCACAAAATTCGGCAGAGAGTAAGATCATTGTCTTGAGTCGACGGGGCGCTGGAGCGGTTAGACGGCCGGCGTGCGCCGAAGAAGAGCGTGGGCGAAGAGGAGAGTGGACGAAGAAGAGCACGTTCCCCCGGACACGATCGGTGGCGACGTTTCGCGCGGTTCGGACCGTACCAGAGCTCCGGTCGGCGTGCGTGGCAGTTAAGCCATAGAGGAGCACCTTCCCCGGGCACGGGCGGTGCCAAGCGGCCCCTAAGTTTAACCGAATGGAAGCTCCGGAGGAGGAGGGCATGTTCGCGTCACAGTAAGCCGAAGAGGAGCACCTTCCCCGGGCACGGGCGGTTCCAAGCGGCCCCTGAGTTTAACCGAATGGAAGCTCCGGAGGAGGAGGGCATGCTCGCGTCACAGTAAGCCGAAGAGGAGCACCTTCCCCGGGCACGGGCGGTTCCAAGCGGCCCCTAAGTTTAACCGAATGGAAGCTCCGGAGGAGGAGGGCATGCTCGCGTCACAGTAAGTCGAAGAGTAGCACCTTCCCCGGCAAGCGGCCCCTAAGTTTAACCGAATGGAAGCTCCGGGGGAGGAGGGCGGGCGTGTGTCACAGTTAAGCCGAATTGGAGCACCTCTTCTGCCCGGGCACGAGCGGAGCGCGAGGCTGTCAGTTATGAATGAATAAATGAATAAATAAATAAAGAATGCCACCTTTCATTTCACAGGGCACACCGGACGGCATACCAGCAGGTAAAAGTCGGAGTAATTAAATAAATACAAAAAGAATGGCTGGGGATTAAAAAAATAATACGTTTTAATAATAATTTGTTTTTTTTGTTATAAAATGAATTTCACTCTCTCTCTCCCCGTATATATATATATATATATATATATATATATATTTATTATATATATTGTATATTTTTTTTAAGCATTTTTGAAGGTGCGCCGCTACTTCGCGGATTTTCAGTTTTCGCGGGTGGTCTCGGTCCCCATTAACCGCGATAACCGAGGGTTCACTGTACTCCATAAAATTTACAAAAAGCGAGGTGAAACACTCAATCAGGGCTGCTTTTTTGAACATTTCTCGAGGGCCATGGCGAGCCATTTCAAAAAAGCTGCACAACTAACGTATAAAATATTGATGAATTAGCTCGGCCTGATGTGTGTGTAAAGTTTCACGAGTTGTCGTTCATATTTAGAACCTCATAATCAGCGTTGTTTTATTGCCGAACAGTGCAATGCCACTCCCACAACTTTTCACGAAAAAGGACAAATTTCGTATTGTGACATCCTCATGGCCGAAACAGTCATCCGAGCATATATGAGGGCGACCTTGTTGAGTTGCACGGAGAAAAACATCCAAGAAAATAACTTGTATTAGCTTTTACCAGTTGGTGGCGCTACTACTACGATGAAAAATAATTCGGTAGATGTCTTCAGGGCTGAAGTATCCTCAAATGTGTACAACTTCGAGAAGATAGGATCATCTGAGTCATGTTGCCGGAGCTTTTGTTGCCACAGAGTACAATCGGACTTTTCAGCACCGTAATAGCCACGCCTTTTGCCAAAACGTCACAAAATTCGGCAGAGAGTAAGATCATTGTCTTGAGTCTTTTCTGACTAATTTTCAGTCGGATTCGTCAAAAGGGCACCGTGCAGTACGTGAAAATTAAAATAAAAACAAATTTTTGATTCCACTTGGCGGCGCTGTGTGTATAACAAAATAATAACATTAAGATGTCTTCAGGTCGGGACGTTTTATTTACAGGTGAAGGTTTGGATTTTTAGGAGCATGTGCAGGGGAGTTATTAAGCATTCATTTATTTGTATTAGGTTCATTTTGTCTTCTTATTATTGATATTTGACTGATTCATTAAAAGCAGACAATTATGTTTTAGGTTAATTTTTTACCTGACATGTTTCGGCGAGTCTTTCGCCTTCTTCAGAGTGTCGCATGATGGTGTCTTGAGACCCGTCTTTATCAGCTGATGTTCCATGAGGGTGTGACTTACCTGTCAAAAAAATGAAAAAATCAGAGCAGTAAAAGAACAAGCACAACATGAACATTACAAATCAGCAATCACTGACCACTGCAAAAGGGAAAACCACATCATGGACCGGGAGAAGGGCAGGGTCATCCGCACAGAAGAGAACAAACAACAGCGCTGGATCAGAGAGGCCATTGAGATCTGCAAGCGAGGCATAAAAACCATGAACAGAGACAAGGGAGCCTTCATCCTCTCTACCACCTGGACCAGCATCTTGGCGGAGTGAACGGACAGCGGGGGGCGTGACTTGCCTTCATTCTTGTGACAGGTAAGTCACGCCCTCATGGAACATCATCTGATAAAGACGGGTCACAAGGCACCATCATGTGACACTCTGAAGAAGGCGAAAGACTTTCGTATTGTGACATGCTCAAGGCCTAAACACTCATCCGAGCAAATATAAGGTAGATTTTGTTAACCTGCCCGGAGAAAAACATCAACGAAAATAATTTGTATTTGTTTTAACCAGTTGGTGGCGCTACCACTGCGATCAAAAATAAGTTGGCAGCCGTCTTCAGGGCCTGAATATCCTCAAATGTGAAAAATTTCGAGAAGATGGATCATCTGAATCATTTTGCAGGAACTTTTGTTGCCACGGAGAATAATCAGACTCTGCGGCACCGTAATAGCCACGCCCTTCGAAGGAAAGTCACAAAAATAGGGATAGAGTAAGATCAATGTCTTGAGTCTTTTCTAGCCAATTTTCAATCAGATTCGTAAAAAGGGCACCGTGCAGTACGTCAAAATGTAAAAAATTATATTGATTGGCGCAAGGTGTATAACTGAATATAAACATATAGATGTCTTCAGGTACAGACTCTTTATGTACATGTGAAGTTTTGGATTTTTAGCAGCATGTGCAGGAGAGTTATTAAGCATTTTGTCCATTGCGGCGAAGGAAATCTTAAGTGAAAACTTTGAAGCCCCGCCCCCGTCATATAGTATTTCGGAAACAAAAATTTTTAGCCCCAGTGTTTGTCCCAGGTCTTCAGATGCTACAGACAGAATTTTAAGGCAATCAGATGAAGCCTTTAGGATCAGGGTGCAAAAGAATGACCCCTGTAAACATGCAAAAAAGGGCAAAAGTCGGACTTTCAAAAATTCATAACTCACTTCCTGTTCATATTAGACGTTAAAATATCAAATTTTTCGCCATGCCCGATGAGACTGCCAAGTTTGGTGAGTTTTTGTGCATGTTTCGGGGGTCAAAAATGCGATCGAACAATCGGAAAAATAATAATCATAATATTTCTACAAAAACAATAGGGACCTCGCCGCGGTCGCGGCTCGGGCCCCAATAATAATTTCTACACAAAGTCCATGTGGTGACCCGCCCCCTTTTAAGTAAATTCAAAATGGCCGACTTCCTGGAAAACCTAGCTCATTGCTCCAAGAGACTTTTTTGTAGGTCTTGGTCTTTTACATACAGTGAACCCTCGCTACTTCGCGGTTCACCTTTCGCGGGTTCAGTGCTTCGCGGGTCTAAAAAATATTCGGGGGCATTGTAGTTTCGCCGAGCGGCACGACGGGGCGCTGAAGCAGTTAGACGGCCGGCGTGCGCCGAAGAAGAGCGTGGGCGAAGAGGAGAGTGGACGAAGAAGAGCACGTTCCCCCGGACACGATCGGTGGCGACGTTTCGCGCGGTTCGGACCGTACCAGAGCTCCGGCCGGCGTGCGTGGCAGTTAAGCCGTAGAGGAGCACCTTCCCCGGGCACGGGCGGTGCCAAGCGGCCCCTAAGTTTAACCGAATGGAAGCTCCGGAGGAGGAGGGCATGCTCGCGTCACAGTAAGCCGAAGAGGAGCACCTTCCCCGGGCACGGGCGGTTCCAAGCGGCCCCTAAGTTTAACCGAATGGAAGCTCCGCAGGAGGAGGGCATGCTCGCGTCACAGTAAGCCGAAGAGGAGCACCTTCCCCGGGCACGGGCGGTGCCAAGCGGCCCCTAAGTTTAACCGAATGGAAGCTCCGGGGGAGGAGGGCGGGCGTGTGTCACAGTGAAGCCGAATTGGAGCACCTCTTCTGCCCGGGCACGAGCGGAGCGCGAGGCTGTCAGTTATGAATGAATAAATGAATAAATAAATAAAGAATGCCACCTTTCATTTCACAGGGCACACCGGACGGCGTACCAGCAGGTAAAAGTCGGAGTAATTAAATAAATACAAAAAGAATGGTTGGGGAATAAAAAAATAATAAGTTTTAATAATAATTTGTTTTTTTTGTTATAACATGAATTTCACTCTCTGTCTCTCTCTCTCCCCCGTATATATATATATATATATATATATATATATATATATATATATATATATATATATTTATTATATATATTGTATATTTTTTTTAAGCATTTTTGAAGGTGCGCCGCTACTTCGCGGATTTTCAGTTTTTGCGGGTGGTCTCGGTCCCCATTAACCGCGATAACCGAGGGTTCACTGTACTCCATAAAATTTACAAAAAGCGAGGTGAAACACTCAACCAGGGCTGCTTTTTTGAACATTTCTCGAGGGCCATGGCGAGCCATTTCAAAAAAGCTGCACAACTAACGTATAAAATATTGATAAATTTGCTCGGCCTGATGTGTGTGTAAAGTTTCACGAGTTGTCGTTCATATTTAGAACCTCATAATCAGCTTTGTTTTATTGCCGAACAGTGCAATGCCACTCCCACAACTTTTCATGAAAAAGGACGAATTTCGTATTGTGACATCCTCATGGCCAAAACAGTCATCCGAGCATATATGAGGGCAACCTTGTTGAGTTGCACGGAGAAAAACATCCAAGAAAATAACTTGTATTAGCTTTTACCAGTTGGTGGCGCTACTACTACGATGAAAAATAAGTTGGTAGATGTCTTCAGGGCTTAAGTATCCTCAAATGTGTGCAACTTCGAGAAGATAGGATCACCTGAGTCATGTTGCTGGAGCTTTTGTTGCCACAGAGTACAATCGGAATTTTCAGCACCGTAATAGCCACGCCTTTTGCCAAAACGTCACAAAATTCGGCAGAGAGTAAGATCATTGTCTTGAGTCTTTTCTGACTAATTTTCAGTCGGATTCGTCGAAAGGGCACCGTGCAGTACGTGAAAATTAAAATAAAAACAAATTTTTGATTCCACTTGGCGGCACTGTGTGTATAACAAAATAATAACATTAAGATGTCTTCAGGTCGGGACGTTTTATTTACAGGTGAAGGTTTGGATTTTTAGGAGCATGTGCAGGGGAGTTATTAAGCATTCATTTATTTGTATTAGGTTCATTTTGTCTTCTTATTATTGATATTTGACTGATTCATTAAAAGCAGACAATTATGTTTTAGGTTAATTTTTTACCTGACATGTTTCGGCGAGTCTTTCGCCTTCTTCAGAGTGTCGCATGATGGTGTCTTGAGACCCGTCTTTATCAGCTGATGTTCCATGAGGGTGTGACTTACCTGTCAAAAAAATGAAAAATCAGAGCAGTAAAAGAACAAGCACAACATGAACATTACAAATCAGCAATCACTGACCACTGCAAAAGGGAAAACCACATCATGGACCGGGAGAAGGGCAGGGTCATCCGCACCGAAGAGAACAAACAACAGCGCTGGATCAGAGAGGCCATTGAGATCTGCAAGCGAGGCATAAAAACCATGAACAGAGACAAGGGAGCCTTCATCCTCTCTACCACCTGGAGCAGCATTTTGGCGGAGTGAACGGACAGCGGGGGGCGTGACTTGCCTTCATTCTTGTGACAGGTAAGTCACGCCCTCATGGAACATCAGCTGATAAAGACGGGCCACAAGACACCATCATGTGACACTCTGAAGAAGGCGAAAGACTTTCGTATTGTGACATCCTCAAGGCCTAAACACTCATCCGAGCAAATGTAAGGTAGATTTTGTTAACCTGCCCGGAGAAAAAAATCAACGAAAATAATTTGTATTTGTTTTAACCAGTTGGTGGCGCTACCACTGCGATCAAAAATAAGTTGGCAGCCGTCTTCAGGGCCTGAATATCCTCAAATGTGAAAAATTTCGAGAAGATGGATCATCTGAATCATTTTGCAGGAACTTTTGTTGCCACGGAGAATAATCAGACTCTGCGGCACCGTAATAGCCACGCCCTTCGAAGGAAAGTCACAAAAATAGGGATAGAGTAAGATCAATGTCTTGAGTCTTTTCTAGCCAATTTTCAATCAGATTCGTTAAAAGGGCACCGTGCAGTACGTCAAAATGTAAAAAATGATATTGATTGGCGCAAGGTGTATAACTGAATATAAACATATAGATGTCTTCAGGTACAGACTCTTTATGTACATGTGAAGTTTTGGATTTTTAGCAGCATGTGCAGGAGAGTTATTAAGCATTTTGTCCATTGCGGCGAAGGAAATCTTAAGTGAAAACTTTGATGCCCCGCCCCCGTCATATAGTATTTCGGAAACAAAAAATTTTAGCCCCAGTGTTTGTGCCAGGTCTTCAGATGCTACAGACAGAATTTTAAGGCAATCAGATGAAGCCTTTAGGATCAGGGTGCAAAAGAATGACCCCTGTAAACATGCAAAAAAGGGCAAAAGTCGGACTTTCAAAAATTCATAACTCACTTCCTGTTCATATTAGACGTTAAAATATCAAATTTTTCGCCATGCCCGATGAGACTGCCAAGTTTGGTGAGTTTTTGTGCATGTTTCGGGGGTCAAAAATGCGATCGAACAATCGGAAAAATAATAATAATAATTTCTACAAAAACAATAGGGGCTTCGCAGCGGTCGCTGCTCAGGCCCTAATAATAATAATAATAATAATAATAAAAGTAATAATATTTTCTACAAAAACAATAGGGACCTCGCCGCGGTCGCTGCTCGAGCCCCAATAATAATTTCTACACAAAGTCCATTGTGGTGACCCGCCCCCTTTTAAGTAAATTCAAAATGGCCGACTTCCTGTAAAACCTAGCTCATTGCTCCAAGAGACTTTTTTGTAGGTCTTGGTCTTATACATACAGTGAACCCTCGCTACTTCGCGGTTCACCTTTCGCAGGTTCAGTGCTTCGCGGGTCTAAAAAATATTCGGGGGCATTGTAGTTTCGCCGAGCGGCACGACGGGGCGCTGGAGCGGTTAGACGGCCGGCGTGCGCCGAAGAAGAGCGTGGGCGAAGACGAGAGTGGACGAAGAAGAGCACGTTCCCCCGGACACGATCGGTGGCGACGTTTCGCGCGGTTCGGACCGTACCAGAGCTCCGGCCAGCGTGCGTGGCAGTTAAGCCGTAGAGGAGCACCTTCCCCGGGCACGGGCGGTGCCAAGCGGCCCCTAAGTTTAACCGAATGGAAACTCCGGAGGAGGAGGGCATGCTCGCGTCACAGTAAGCCGAAGAGGAGCACCTTCCCCGGGCACGGGCGGTTCCAAGCGGCCCCTAAGTTTAACCGAATGGAAGCTCCGGAGGAGGAGGGCATGCTCGCGTCACAGTAAGCCGAAGAGGAGCACCTTCCCCGGGCACGGGCGGTGCCAAGCGGCCCCTAAGTTTAACCGAATGGAAGCTCCGGACGGAGGAGGACGGGCGTGTGTCACAGTTAAGCCAAATTGGAGCACCTCTTCTGCCCGGGCACGAGCGGAGCGCGAGGCTGTCAGTTATGAATGAATAAATGAATAAATAAATAAAGAATGCCACCTTTCATTTCACAGGGCACACCGGACGGCGTACCAGCAGGTAAAAGTCGGAGTAATTAAATAAATACAAAAAGAATGGCTGGGGAATAAAAAAAGAATACGTTTTAATAATAATTTGGTTTTTTTGTTATAACATGAATTTCACTCTCTCTCTCCCCGTATATATATATATATATATATATATATATATATATATATATTTATATATTTATTATATATATTGTATATTTTTTTTAAGCATTTTTGAAGGTGCGCCGCTACTTCGCGGATTTTCAGTTTTCGCGGGTGGTCTCGGTCCCCATTAACCGCGATAACCGAGGGTTCACTGTACTCCATAAAATTTACAAAAAGCGAGGTGAAACACTCAACCAGAGCTGCTTTTTTTTAACATTTCTCGAGGGCCATGGCGAGCCATTTCAAAAAAGCTGCACAACTAACGTATAAAATATTGATAAATTTGCTCGGCCTGATGTGTGTGTAAAGTTTTACGAGTTGTCGTTCATATTTAGAACCTCATAATCAGCTTTATTTTATTGCAGAACAGTGCAATGCCACTCCCACAACTTTTCACGAAAAATCACGAATTTCGTATTGTGACATCCTCATGGCCGAAACAGTCATCCGAGCATATATGAGGGCGACCTTGTTGAGTTGCACGGAGAAAAACATCCAAGAAAATAACTTGTATTAGCTTTTACCAGTTGGTGGCGCTACTACTACGATGTAAAATAAGTTGGTAGATGTCTTCAGGGCTGAAGTATCCTCAAATGTGTACAACTTCGAGAAGATAGGATCATCTGAGTCATGTTGCCGGAGCTTTTGTTGCCACAGAGTACAATCGGACTTTTCAGCACCTTAATAGCCACGCCTTTTGCCAAAACGTCACAAAATTCGGCAGAGAGTAAGATCATTGTCTTGAGTCTTTTCTGACTAATTTTCAGTCGGATTCGTCAAAAGGGCACCGTGCAGTACGTGAAAATTAAAATAAAAACAAATTTTTGATTCCACTTGGCGGCACTGTGTGTATAACAAAATAATAACATTAAGATGTCTTCAGGTCGGGACGTTTTATTTACAGGTGAAGGTTTGGATTTTTAGGAGCATGTGCAGGGGAGTTATTAAGCATTCATTTATTTGTATTAGGTTCATTTTGTCTTCTTATTATTGATATTTGACTGATCCATTAAAAGCAGACAATTATGTTTTAGGTTAATTTTTTACCTGACATGTTTCGGCGAGTCTTTCGCCTTCTTCAGAGTGTCGCATGATGGTGTCTTGAGACCCGTCTTTATCAGCTGATGTTCCATGAGGGTGTGACTTACCTGTCAAAAAAATGAAAAATCAGAGCAGTAAAAGAACAAGCACAACATGAACATTACAAATCAGCAATCACTGACCACTGCAAAAGGGAAAACCACATCATGGACCGGGAGAAGGGCAGGGTCATCCGCACCGAAGAGAACAAACAACAGCGCTGGATCAGAGAGGCCATTGAGATCTGCAAGCGAGGCATAAAAACCATGAACAGAGACAAGGGAGCCTTCATCCTCTCTACCACCTGGAGCAGCATTTTGGCGGAGTGAACGGACAGCGGGGGGCGTGACTTGCCTTCATTCTTGTGACAGGTAAGTCACGCCCTCATGGAACATCAGCTGATAAAGACGGGCCACAAGACACCATCATGTGACACTCTGAAGAAGGCGAAAGACTTTCGTATTGTGACATCCTCAAGGCCTAAACACTCATCCGAGCAAATGTAAGGTAGATTTTGTTAACCTGCCCGGAGAAAAAAATCAACGAAAATAATTTGTATTTGTTTTAACCAGTTGGTGGCGCTACCACTGCGATAAAAAATAAGTTGGCAGCCGTCTTCAGGGCCTGAATATCCTCAAATGTGAAAAATTTCGAGAAGATGGATCATCTGAATCATTTTGCAGGAACTTTTGTTGCCACGGAGAATAATCAGACTCTGCGGCACCGTAATAGCCACGCCCTTCGAAGGAAAGTCACAAAAATAGGGATAGAGTAAGATGAATGTCTTCAGTCTTTTCTAGCCAATTTTCAATCAGATTCGTTAAAAGGGCACCGTGCAGTACGTCAAAATGTAAAAAATTATATTGATTGGCGCAAGGTGTATAACTGAATATAAACATATAGATGTCTTCAGGTACAGACTCTTTATGTACATGTGAAGTTTTGGATTTTTAGCAGCATGTGCAGGAGAGTTATTAAGCATTTTGTCCATTGCGGCGAAGGAAATCTTAAGTGAAAACTTTGATGCCCCGCCCCCGTCATATAGTATTTCGGAAACAAAAAATTTTAGCCCCAGTGTTTGTGCCAGGTCTTCAGATGCTACAGACAGAATTTTAAGGCAATCAGATGAAGCCTTTAGGATCAGGGTGCAAAAGAATGACCCCTGTAAACATGCAAAAAAGGGCAAAAGTCGGACTTTCAAAAATTCATAACTCACTTCCTGTTCATATTAGACGTTAAAATATCAAATTTTTCGCCATGCCCGATGAGACTGCCAAGTTTGGTGAGTTTTTGTGCATGTTTCGGGGGTCAAAAATGCGATCGAACAATTGGAAAAATAATAATAATAATAATTTCTACAAAAACAATAGGGACTTCGCAGCGGTCGCTGCTCAGGCCCTAATAATAATAATAATAATAATAATAAAAGTAATAATATTTTCTACAAAAACAATAGGGACCTCGCCGCGGTCGCTGCTCGGGCCCCAATAATAATTTCTACACAAAGTCCATTGTGGTGACCCGCCCCCTTTTAAGTAAATTCAAAATGGCCGACTTCCTGTAAAACCTAGCTCATTGCTCCAAGAGACTTTTTTGTAGGTCTTGGTCTTATACATACAGTGAACCCTCGCTACTTCGCGGTTCACCTTTCGCGGGTTCAGTGCTTCGCGGGTCTAAAAAATATTCGGGGGCATTGTAGTTTCGCCGAGCGGCACGACGGGGCGCTGGAGCGGTTAGACGGCCGGCGTGCGCCGAAGAAGAGCGTGGGCGAAGAGGAGAGTGGACGAAGAAGAGCACGTTCCCCCGGACACGATCGGTGGCGACGTTTCGCGCGGTTCGGACCGTACCAGAGCTCCGGCCAGCGTGCGTGGCAGTTAAGCCGTAGAGGAGCACCTTCCCCGGGCACGGGCGGTGCCAAGCGGCCCCTAAGTTTAACCGAATGGAAGCTCCGGAGGAGGAGGGCATGCTCGCGTCACAGTAAGCCGAAGAGGAGCACCTTCCCCGGGCACGGGCGGTTCCAAGCGGCCCCTAAGTTTAACCGAATGGAAGCGCCGGAGGAGGAGGGCATGCTCGCGTCACAGTAAGCCGAAGAGGAGCACCTTCCCCGGGCACGGGCGGTGCCAAGCGGCCCCTAAGTTTAACCGAATGGAAGCTCCGGGGGAGGAGGACGGGCGTGTGTCACAGTTAAGCCAAATTGGAGCACCTCTTCTGCCCGGGCACGAGCGGAGCGCGAGGCTGTCAGTTATGAATGAATAAATGAATAAATAAATAAAGAATGCCACCTTTCATTTCACAGGGCACACCGGACGGCGTACCAGCAGGTAAAAGTCGGAGTAATTAAATAAATACAAAAAGAATGGCTGGGGAATAAAAAAATAATACGTTTTAATAATAATTTGTTTTTTTTGTTATAACATGAATTTCACTCTCTCTCTCCCCGTATATATATATATATATATATATATATATATATATATATATATATTTATTATATATATTGTTTATTTTTTTTAAGCATTTTTGAAGGTGCGCCGCTACTTCGCGGATTTTCAGTTTTCGCGGGTGGTCTCGGTCCCCGTTAACCGCGATAACCGAGGGTTCACTGTACTCCATAAAATTTACAAAAAGCGAGGTGAAACACTCAACCAGAGCTGCTTTTTTTTAACATTTCTCGAGGGCCATGGCGAGCCATTTCAAAAAAGCTGCACAACTAACGTATAAAATATTGATAAATTTGCTCGGCCTGATGTGTGTGTAAAGTTTTACGAGTTGTCGTTCATATTTAGAACCTCATAATCAGCTTTGTTTTATTGCCGAACAGTGCAATGCCACTCCCACAACTTTTCATGAAAAAGGACGAATTTCGTATTGTGACATCCTCATGGCCGAAACAGTCATCCGAGCATATATGAGGGCGACCTTGTTGAGTTGCACGGAGAAAAACATCCAAGAAAATAACTTGTATTAGCTTTTACCAGTTGGTGGCGCTACTACTACGATGTAAAATAAGTTGGTAGATGTCTTCAGGGCTGAAGTATCCTCAAATGTGTACAACTTCGAGAAGATAGGATCATCTGAGTCATGTTGCCGGAGCTTTTGTTGCCACAGAGTACAATCGGACTTTTCAGCACCTTAATAGCCACGCCTTTTGCCAAAACGTCACAAAATTCGGCAGAGAGTAAGATCATTGTCTTGAGTCTTTTCTGACTAATTTTCAGTCGGATTCGTCAAAAGGGCACCGTGCAGTACGTGAAAATTAAAATAAAAACAAATTTTTGATTCCACTTGGCGGCACTGTGTGTATAACAAAATAATAACATTAAGATGTCTTCAGGTCGGGACGTTTTATTTACAGGTGAAGGTTTGGATTTTTAGGAGCATGTGCAGGGGAGTTATTAAGCATTCATTTATTTGTATTAGGTTCATTTTGTCTTCTTATTATTGATATTTGACTGATTCATTAAAAGCAGACAATTATGTTTTAGGTTAATTTTTTACCTGACATGTTTCGGCGAGTCTTTTGCCTTCTTCAGAGTGTCGCATGATGGTGTCTTGAGCTGATGTTCCATGAGGGTGTGACTTACCTGTCAAAAAAATGAAAAAATCAGAGCAGTAAAAGAACAAGCACAACATGAACATTACAAATCAGCAATCACTGACCACTGCAAAAGGGAAAACCACATCATGGACCGGGAGAAGGGCAGGATCATCCGCACAGAAGAGAACAAACAACAGCGCTGGATCAGAGAGGCCATTGAGATCTGCAAGCGAGGCATAAAAACCATGAACAGAGACAAGGGAGCCTTCATCCTCTCTACCACCTGGAGCAGCATCTTGGCGGAGTGAACGGACAGCGGGGGGCGTGACTTGCCTTCATTCTTGTGACAGGTAAGTCACGCCCTCATGGAACATCAGCTGATAAAGACGGGTCACAAGACAGCATCATGTGACACTCTGAAGAAGGCGAAAGACTTTCGTATTGTGACATGCTCAAGGCCTAAACACTCATCCGAGCAAATATAAGGTAGATTTTGTTCACCTGCCCGGAGAAAAACATCAACGAAAATAATTTGTATTTGTTTTAACCAGTTGGTGGCACTACCACTGCGATCAAAAATAAGTTGGCAGCCGTCTTCAGGGCCTGAATATCCTCAAATGTGAAAGATTTCCAGAAGATGGATCATCTGAATCATTTTGCAGGAACTTTTGTTGCCACGGAGAATAATCAGACTCTGCGGCACCGTAATAGCCACGCCCTTTGAAGGAAAGTCGTAAAAATAGGGATAGAGTAAGATCAATGTCTTGAGTCTTTTCTAGCCAATTTTCAATCAGATTCGTTAAAAGGGCTACGTGCAGTACGTCAAAATGTAAAAAATGATATTGATTGGCGCAAGGTGTATAACTGAATATAAACATATAGATGTCTTCAGGTACAGACTCTTTATGTACATGTGAAGTTTTGGATTTTTAGCAGCATGTGCAGGAGAGTTATTAAGCATTTTGTCCATTGCGGCGAAGGAAATCTTAAGTGAAAACTTTGATGCCCCGCCCCCGTCATATAGTATTTCGGAAACAAAAAATTTTAGCCCCAGTGTTTGTCCCAGGTCTTCAGATGCTACAGACAGAATTTTAAGGCAATCAGATGAAGCCTTTAGGATCAGGGTGCAAAAGAATGACCCCTGTAAACATGCAAAAAAGGGCAAAAGTCGGACTTTCAAAAATTCATAACTCACTTCCTGTTCATATTAGACGTTAAAATATCAAATTTTTCGCCATGCCCGATGAGACTGCCAAGTTTGGTGAGTTTTTGTGCATGTTTCGGGGGTCAAAAATGCGATCGAACAATCGGAAAAATAATAATAATAATAATTTCTACAAAAACAATAGGGACTTCGCAGCAGTCGCTGCTCAGGCCCTAATAATAATAATAATAATAATAATAAAAGTAATAATATTTTCTACAAAAACAATAGGGACCTCGCCGCGGTCGCTGCTCGGGCCCCAATAATAATTTCTACACAAAGTCCATTGTGGTGACCCGCCCCCTTTTAAGTAAATTCAAAATGGCCGACTTCCTGTAAAACCTAGCTCATTGCTCCAAGAGACTTTTTTGTAGGTCTTGGTCTTATACATACAGTGAACCCTCGCTACTTCGCGGTTCACCTTTCGCGGGTTCAGTGCTTCGCGGGTCTAAAAAATATTCGGGGGCATTGTAGTTTCGCCGAGCGGCACGATGGGGCGCTGGAGCGGTTAGACGGCCGGCGTGCGCCGAAGAAGAGCGTGGGCGAAGAGGAGAGTGGACGAAGAAGAGCACGTTCCCCCGGACACGATCGGTGGCGACGTTGCGCGCGGTTCGGACCGTACCAGAGCTCCGGCCGGCGTGCGTGGCAGTTAAGCCGTAGAGGAGCACCTTCCCCGGGCACGGGCGGTTCCAAGCGGCCCCTAAGTTTAACCGAATGGAAGCTCCGATGGAGGAGGGCATGCTCGCGTCACAGTAAGCCGAAGAGGAGCACCTTCCCCGGGCACGGGCGGTGCCAAGCGGCCCCTAAGTTTAACCGAATGGAAGCTCCGGGGGAGGAGGGCGGGCGTGTGTCACAGTTAAGCCAAATTGGAGCACCTCTTCTGCCCGGGCACGAGCGGAGCGCGAGGCTGTCAGTTATGAATGAATAAATGAATAAATAAATAAAGAATGCCACCTTTCATTTCACAGGGCACACCGGACGGCGTACCAGCAGGTAAAAGTCGGAGTAATTAAATAAATACTAAAAGAATGGCTGGGGAATAAAAAAATAATACGTTTTAATAATAATTTGGTTTTTTTGTTATAACATGAATTTCACTCTCTCTCTCCCCGTATATATATATATATATATATATATATATATATATTTATTATATATATTGTTTATTTTTTTTAAGCATTTTTGAAGGTGCGCTGCTACTTCGCGGATTTTCAGTTTTCGCGGGTGGTCTCGGTCCCCGTTAACCGCGATAACCGAGGGTTCACTGTACTCCATAAAATTTACAAAAAGCGAGGTGAAACACTCAACCAGAGCTGCTTTTTTTAACATTTCTCGAGGGCCATGGCGAGCCATTTCAAAAAAGCTGCACAACTAACGTATAAAATATTGATAAATTTGCTCGGCCTGATGTGTGTGTAAAGTTTTACGAGTTGTCGTTCATATTTAGAACCTCATAATCAGCTTTGTTTTATTGCCGAACAGTGCAATGCCACTCCCACAACTTTTCATGAAAAAGGACGAATTTCGTATTGTGACATCCTCATGGCCGAAACAGTCATCCGAGCATATATGAGGGCGACCTTGTTGAGTTGCACGGAGAAAAACATCCAAGAAAATAACTTGTATTAGCTTTTACCAGTTGGTGGCGCTACTACTACGATGTAAAATAAGTTGGTAGATGTCTTCAGGGCTGAAGTATCCTCAAATGTGTACAACTTCGAGAAGATAGGATCATCTGAGTCATGTTGCCGGAGCTTTTGTTGCCACAGAGTACAATCGGACTTTTCAGCACCTTAATAGCCACGCCTTTTGCCAAAACGTCACAAAATTCGGCAGAGAGTAAGATCATTGTCTTGAATCTTTTCTGACTCATTTTCAGTCGGATTCGTCAAAAGGGCACCGTGCAGTACGTGAAAATTAAAATAAAAACAAATTTTTGATTCCACTTGGCGGCACTGTGTGTATAACAAAATAATAACATTAAGATGTCTTCAGGTCGGGACGTTTTATTTACAGGTGAAGGTTTGGATTTTTAGGAGCATGTGCAGGGGAGTTATTAAGCATTCATTTATTTGTATTAGGTTCATTTTGTCTTCTTATTATTGATATTTGACTGATTCATTAAAAGCAGACAATTATGTTTTAGGTTAATTTTTTACCTGACATGTTTCGGCGAGTCTTTTGCCTTCTTCAGAGTGTCGCATGATGGTGTCTTGAGCTGATGTTCCATGAGGGTGTGACTTACCTGTCAAAAAAATGAAAAAATCAGAGCAGTAAAAGAACAAGCACAACATGAACATTACAAATCAGCAATCACTGACCACTGCAAAAGGGAAAACCACATCATGGACCGGGAGAAGGGCAGGATCATCCGCACAGAAGAGAACAAACAACAGCGCTGGATCAGAGAGGCCATTGAGATCTGCAAGCGAGGCATAAAAACCATGAACAGAGACAAGGGAGCCTTCATCCTCTCTACCACCTGGAGCAGCATCTTGGCGGAGTGAACGGACAGCGGGGGGCGTGACTTGCCTTCATTCTTGTGACAGGTAAGTCACGCCCTCATGGAACATCAGCTGATAAAGACGGGTCACAAGACAGCATCATGTGACACTCTGAAGAAGGCGAAAGACTTTCGTATTGTGACATGCTCAAGGCCTAAACACTCATCCGAGCAAATATAAGGTAGATTTTGTTCACCTGCCCGGAGAAAAACATCAACGAAAATAATTTGTATTTGTTTTAACCAGTTGGTGGCACTACCACTGCGATCAAAAATAAGTTGGCAGCCGTCTTCAGGGCCTGAATATCCTCAAATGTGAAAGATTTCCAGAAGATGGATCATCTGAATCATTTTGCAGGAACTTTTGTTGCCACGGAGAATAATCAGACTCTGCGGCACCGTAATAGCCACGCCCTTTGAAGGAAAGTCGTAAAAATAGGGATAGAGTAAGATCAATGTCTTGAGTCTTTTCTAGCCAATTTTCAATCAGATTCGTTAAAAGGGCTACGTGCAGTACGTCAAAATGTAAAAAATGATATTGATTGGCGCAAGGTGAATAACTGAATATAAACATATAGATGTCTTCAGGTACAGACTCTTTATGTACATGTGAAGTTTTGGATTTTTAGCAGCATGTGCAGGAGAGTTATTAAGCATTTTGTCCATTGCGGCGAAGGAAATCTTAAGTGAAAACTTTGATGCCCCGCCCCCGTCATATAGTATTTCGGAAACAAAAAATTTTAGCCCCAGTGTTTGTCCCAGGTCTTCAGATGCTACAGACAGAATTTTAAGGCAATCAGATGAAGCCTTTAGGATCAGGGTGCAAAAGAATGACCCCTGTAAACATGCAAAAAAGGGCAAAAGTCGGACTTTCAAAAATTCATAACTCACTTCCTGTTCATATTAGACGTTAAAATATAAAATTTTTCGCCATGCCCGATGAGACTGCCAAGTTTGGTGAGTTTTTGTGCATGTTTCGGGGGTCAAAAATGCGATCGAACAATCGGAAAAATAATAATAATAATAATTTCTACAAAAACAATAGGGACTTCGCAGCGGTCGCTGCTCAGGCCCTAATAATAATAATAATAATAATAATAAAAGTAATAATATTTTCTACAAAAACAATAGGGACCTCGCCGCGGTCGCTGCTCGGGCCCCAATAATAATTTCTACACAAAGTCCATTGTGGTGACCCGCCCCCTTTTAAGTAAATTCAAAATGGCCGACTTCCTGTAAAACCTAGCTCATTGCTCCAAGAGACTTTTTTGTAGGTCTTGGTCTTATACATACAGTGAACCCTCGCTACTTCGCGGTTCACCTTTCGCGGGTTCAGTGCTTCGCGGGTCTAAAAAATATTCGGGGGCATTGTAGTTTCGCCGAGCGGCACGATGGGGCGCTGGAGCGGTTAGACGGCCGGCGTGCGCCGAAGAAGAGCGTGGGCGAAGAGGAGAGTGGACGAAGAAGAGCACGTTCCCCCGGACACGATCGGTGGCGGCGTTTCGCGCGGTTCGGACCGTACCAGAGCTCCGGCCAGCGTGCGTGGCAGTTAAGCCGTAGAGGAGCACCTTCCCCGGGCACGGGCGGTGCCAAGCGGCCCCTAAGTTTAACCGAATGGAAGCTCCGGAGGAGGAGGGCATGCTCGCGTCACAGTAAGCCGAAGAGGAGCACCGTCCCCGGGCACGGGCGGTTCCAAGCGGCCCCTAAGTTTAACCGAATGGAAGCTCCGGAGGAGGAGGGCATGCTCGCGTCACAGTAAGCCGAAGAGGAGCACCTTCCCCGGGCACGGGCGGTGCCAAGCGGCCCCTAAGTTTAACCGAATGGAATCTCCGGGGGAGGAGGACGGGCGTGTGTCACAGTTAAGCCAAATTGGAGCACCTCTTCTGCCCGGGCACGAGCGGAGCGCGAGGCTGTCAGTTATGAATGAATAAATGAATAAATAAATAAAGAATGCCACCTTTCATTTCACAGGGCACACCGGACGGCGTACCAGCAGGTAAAAGTTGGAGTAATTAAATAAATACAAAAAGAATGGCTGGGGAATAAAAAAATAATACGTTTTAATAATAATTAGTTTTTTTTGTTATAACATGAATTTCACTCTCTCTCTCCCCGTATATATATATATATATATATATATATATATATATATATATATATATATATATATTTATTATATATATTGTATATTTTTTTTAAGCATTTTTGAAGGTGCGCCGCTACTTCGCGGATTTTCAGTTTTCGCGGGTGGTCTCGGTCCCCATTAACCGCGATAACCGAGGGTTCACTGTACTCCATAAAATTTACAAAAAGCGAGGTGAAACACTCAACCAGAGCTGCTTTTTTTTAACATTTCTCGAGGGCCATGGCGAGCCATTTCAAAAAAGCTGCACAACTAACGTATAAAATATTGATAAATTTGCTCGGCCTGATGTGTGTGTAAAGTTTCACGAGTTGTCGTTCATATTTAGAACCTCATAATCAGCGTTGTTTTATTGCCGAACAGTGCAATGCCACTCCCACAACTTTTCACGAAAAAGGACTAATTTCGTATTGTGACATCCTCATGGCCGAAACAGTCATCCGAGCATATATGAGGGCGACCTTGTTGAGTTGCACGGAGAAAAACATCCAAGAAAATAACTTGTATTAGCTTTTACCAGTTGGTGGCGCTACTACTACAATGTAAAATAAGTTGGTAGATGTCTTCAGGGCTGAAGTATCCTCAAATGTGTACAACTTCGAGAAGATAGGATCATCTGAGTCATGTTGCCGGAGCTTTTGTTGCCACAGAGTACAATCGGACTTTTCAGCACCTTAATAGCCACGCCTTTTGCCAAAACGTCACAAAATTCGGCAGAGAGTAAGATCATTGTCTTGAGTCTTTTCTGACTAATTTTCAGTCGGATTCGTCAAAAGGGCACCGTGCAGTACGTGAAAATTAAAATAAAAAAAAATTTTTGATTCCACTTGGCGGCACTGTGTGTATAACAAAATAATAACATTAAGATGTCTTCAGGTCGGGACGTTTTATTTACAGGTGAAGGTTTGGATTTTTAGGAGCATGTGCAGGGGAGTTATTAAGCATTCATTTATTTGTATTAGGTTCATTTTGTCTTCTTATTATTGATATTTGACTGATCCATTAAAAGCAGACAATTATGTTTTAGGTTAATATTTTACCTGACATGTTTCGGCGAGTCTTTTGCCTTCTTCAGAGTGTCGCATGATGGTGTCTTGAGCTGATGTTCCATGAGGGTGTGACTTACCTGTCAAAAAAATGAAAAAATCAGAGCAGTAAAAGAACAAGCACAACATGAACATTACAAATCAGCAATCACTGACCACTGCAAAAGGGAAAACCACATCATGGACCGGGAGAAGGGCAGGGTCATCCGCACAGAAGAGAACAAACAACAGCGCTGGATCAGAGAGGCCATTGAGATCTGCAAGCGAGGCATAAAAACCATGAACAGAGACAAGGGAGCCTTCATCCTCTCTACCACCTGGACCAGCATCTTGGCGGAGTGAACGGACAGCGGGGGGCGTGACTTGCCTTCATTCTTGTGACAGGTAAGTCACGCCCTCATGGAACATCAGCTGATAAAGACGGGTCACAAGACAGCATCATGTGACACTCTGAAGAAGGCGAAAGACTTTTGTATTGTGACATGCTCAAGGCCTAAACACTCATCCGAGCAAATATAAGGTAGATTTTGTTCACCTGCCCGGAGAAAAACATCAACGAAAATAATTTGTATTTGTTTTAACCAGTTGGTGGCGCTACCACTGCGATCAAAAATAAGTTGGCAGCCGTCTTCAGGGCCTGAATATCCTCAAATGTGAAAGATTTCCAGAAGATGGATCATCTGAATCATTTTGCAGGAACTTTTGTTGCCACGGAGAATAATCAGACTCTGCGGCACCGTAATAGCCACGCCCTTTGAAGGAAAGTCATAAAAATAGGGATAGAGTAAGATCAATGTCTTGAGTCTTTTCTAGCCAATTTTCAATCGGATTTGTAAAAAGGGCACCATGCAGTACGTCAAAATGTAAAAAATGATATTGATTGGCGCAAGGTGTATAACTGAATATAAACATATAGATGACTTCAGGTACAGACTCTTTATGTACATGTGAAGTTTTGGATTTTTAGCAGCATGTGCAGGAGAGTTATTAAGCATTTTGTCCATTGCGGCGAAGGAAATCTTAAGTGAAAACTTTGAAGCCCCGCCCCCGTCATATAGTATTTCGGAAACAAAAAATTTTAGCCCCAGTGTTTGTCCCAGGTCTTCAGATGCTACAGACAGAATTTTAAGGCAATCAGATGAAGCCTTTAGGATCAGGGTGCAAAAGAATGACCCCTGTAAACATGCAAAAAAGGGCAAAAGTCGGACTTTCAAAAATTCATAACTCACTTCCTGTTCATATTAGACGTTAAAATATCAAATTTTTCGCCATGCCCGATGAGACTGCCAAGTTTGGTGAGTTTTTGTGCATGTTTCGGGGGTCAAAAATGCGATCGAACAATCGGAAAAATAATAATAATAATAATTTCTACAAAAACAATAGGGACTTCGCAGCGGTCGCTGCTCAGGCCCTAATAATAATAATAATAATAATAATAAAAGTAATAATGTTTTCTACAAAAACAATAGGGACCTCGCCGCGGTCGCTGCTCGGGCCCCAATAATAATTTCTACACAAAGTCCATTGTGGTGACCCGCCCCCTTTTAAGTAAATTCAAAATGGCCGACTTCCTGTAAAACCTAGCTCATTGCTCCAAGAGACTTTTTTGTAGGTCTTGGTCTTATACATACAGTGAACCCTCGCTACTTCGCGGTTCACCTTTCGCGGGTTCAGTGCTTCGCGGGTCTAAAAAATATTCGGGGGCATTGTAGTTTCGCCGAGCGGCACGACGGGGCGCTGGAGCGGTTAGACGGCCGGCGTGCGCCGAAGAAGAGCGTGGGCGAAGAGGAGAGTGGACGAAGAAGAGCACGTTCCCCCGGACACGATCGGTGGCGACGTTTCGCGCGGTTCGGACCGTACCAGAGCTCCGGCCGGCGTGCGTGGCAGTTAAGCCGTAGAGGAGCACCTTCCCCGGGCACGGGCGGTTCCAAGCGGCCCCTAAGTTTAACCGAATGGAAGCTCCGGAGGAGGAGGGCATGCTCGCGTCACAGTAAGCCGAAGAGGAGCACCTTCCCCGGGCACGGGCGGTGCCAAGCGGCCCCTAAGTTTAACCGAATGGAAGCTCCGGGGGAGGAGGGCGGGCGTGTGTCACAGTTAAGCCAAATTGGAGCACCTCTTCTGCCCGGGCACGAGCGGAGCGCGAGGCTGTCAGTTATGAATGAATAAATGAATAAATAAATAAAGAATGCCACCTTTCATTTCACAGGGCACACCGGACGGCGTACCAGCAGGTAAAAGTCGGAGTAATTAAATAAATACTAAAAGAATGGCTGGGGAATAAAAAAATAATACGTTTTAATAATAATTTGGTTTTTTTGTTATAACATGAATTTCACTCTCTCTCTCCCCGTATATATATATATATATATATATATATATATATATATTTATTATATATATTGTTTATTTTTTTTAAGCATTTTTGAAGGTGCGCCGCTACTTCGCGGATTTTCAGTTTTCGCGGGTGGTCTCGGTCGCCGTTAACCGCGATAACCGAGGGTTCACTGTACTCCATAAAATTTACAAAAAGCGAGGTGAAACACTCAACCAGAGCTGCTTTTTTTAACATTTCTCGAGGGCCATGGCGAGCCATTTCAAAAAAGCTGCACAACTAACGTATAAAATATTGATAAATTTGCTCGGCCTGATGTGTGTGTAAAGTTTTACGAGTTGTCGTTCATATTTAGAACCTCATAATCAGCTTTGTTTTATTGCCGAACAGTGCAATGCCACTCCCACAACTTTTCATGAAAAAGGACGAATTTCGTATTGTGACATCCTCATGGCCGAAACAGTCATCCGAGCATATATGAGGGCGACCTTGTTGAGTTGCACGGAGAAAAACATCCAAGAAAATAACTTGTATTAGCTTTTACCAGTTGGTGGCGCTACTACTACGATGTAAAATAAGTTGGTAGATGTCTTCAGGGCTGAAGTATCCTCAAATGTGTACAACTTCGAGAAGATAGGATCATCTGAGTCATGTTGCCGGAGCTTTTGTTGCCACAGAGTACAATCGGACTTTTCAGCACCTTAATAGCCACGCCTTTTGCCAAAACGTCACAAAATTCGGCAGAGAGTAAGATCATTGTCTTGAATCTTTTCTGACTCATTTTCAGTCGGATTCGTCAAAAGGGCACCGTGCAGTACGTGAAAATTAAAATAAAAACAAATTTTTGATTCCACTTGGCGGCACTGTGTGTATAACAAAATAATAACATTAAGATGTCTTCAGGTCGGGACGTTTTATTTACAGGTGAAGGTTTGGATTTTTAGGAGCATGTGCAGGGGAGTTATTAAGCATTCATTTATTTGTATTAGGTTCATTTTGTCTTCTTATTATTGATATTTGACTGATTCATTAAAAGCAGACAATTATGTTTTAGGTTAATTTTTTACCTGACATGTTTCGGCGAGTCTTTTGCCTTCTTCAGAGTGTCGCATGATGGTGTCTTGAGCTGATGTTCCATGAGGGTGTGACTTACCTGTCAAAAAAATGAAAAAATTAGAGCAGTAAAAGAACAAGCACAACATGAACATTACAAATCAGCAATCACTGACCACTGCAAAAGGGAAAACCACATCATGGACCGGGAGAAGGGCAGGGTCATCCGCACAGAAGAGAACAAACAACAGCGCTGGATCAGAGAGGCCATTGAGATCTGCAAGCGAGGCATAAAAACCATGAACAGAGACAAGGGAGCCTTCATCCTCTCTACCACCTGGAGCAGCATCTTGGCGGAGTGAACGGACAGCGGGGGGCGTGACTTGCCTTCATTCTTGTGACAGGTAAGTCACGCCCTCATGGAACATCAGCTGATAAAGACGGGTCACAAGACAGCATCATGTGACACTCTGAAGAAGGCGAAAGACTTTCGTATTGTGACATGCTCAAGGCCTAAACACTCATCCGAGCAAATATAAGGTAGATTTTGTTCACCTGCCCGGAGAAAAACATCAACGAAAATAATTTGTATTTGTTTTAACCAGTTGGTGGCACTACCACTGCGATCAAAAATAAGTTGGCAGCCGTCTTCAGGGCCTGAATATCCTCAAATGTGAAAGATTTCCAGAAGATGGATCATCTGAATCATTTTGCAGGAACTTTTGTTGCCACGGAGAATAATCAGACTCTGCGGCACCGTAATAGCCACGCCCTTTGAAGGAAAGTCGTAAAAATAGGGATAGAGTAAGATCAATGTCTTGAGTCTTTTCTAGCCAATTTTCAATCAGATTCGTTAAAAGGGCTACGTGCAGTACGTCAAAATGTAAAAAATGATATTGATTGGCGCAAGGTGTATAACTGAATATAAACATATAGATGTCTTCAGGTACAGACTCTTTATGTACATGTGAAGTTTTGGATTTTTAGCAGCATGTGCAGGAGAGTTATTAAGCATTTTGTCCATTGCGGCGAAGGAAATCTTAAGTGAAAACTTTGATGCCCCGCCCCCGTCATATAGTATTTCGGAAACAAAACATTTTAGCCCCAGTGTTTGTCCCAGGTCTTCAGATGCTACAGACAGAATTTTAAGGCAATCAGATGAAGCCTTTAGGATCAGGGTGCAAAAGAATGACCCCTGTAAACATGCAAAAAAGGGCAAAAGTCGGACTTTCAAAAATTCATAACTCACTTCCTGTTCATATTAGACGTTAAAATATCAAATTTTTCGCCATGCCCGATGAGACTGCCAAGTTTGGTGAGTTTTTGTGCATGTTTCGGGGGTCAAAAATGCGATCGAACAATCGGAAAAATAATAATAATAATAATTTCTACAAAAACAATAGGGACTTCGCAGCGGTCGCTGCTCAGGCCCTAATAATAATAATAATAATAATAATAAAAGTAATAATATTTTCTACAAAAACAATAGGGACCTCGCCGCGGTCGCTGCTCGGGCCCCAATAATAATTTCTACACAAAGTCCATTGTGGTGACCCGCCCCCTTTTAAGTAAATTCAAAATGGCCGACTTCCTGTAAAACCTAGCTCATTGCTCCAAGAGACTTTTTTGTAGGTCTTGGTCTTATACATACAGTGAACCCTCGCTACTTCGCGGTTCACCTTTCGCGGGTTCAGTGCTTCGCGGGTCTAAAAAATATTCGGGGGCATTGTAGTTTCGCCGAGCGGCACGATGGGGCGCTGGAGCGGTTAGACGGCCGGCGTGCGCCGAAGAAGAGCGTGGGCGAAGAGGAGAGTGGACGAAGAAGAGCACGTTCCCCCGGACACGATCAGTGGCGACGTTTCGCGCGGTTCGGACCGTACCAGAGCTCCGGCCAGCGTGCGTGGCAGTTAAGCCGTAGAGGAGCACCTTCCCCGGGCACGGGCGGTGCCAAGCGGCCCCTAAGTTTAACCGAATGGAAGCTCCGGAGGAGGAGGGCATGCTCGCGTCACAGTAAGCCGAAGAGGAGCACCGTCCCCGGGCACGGGCGGTTCCAAGCGGCCCCTAAGTTTAACCGAATGGAAGCTCCGGAGGAGGAGGGCATGCTCGCGTCACAGTAAGCCGAAGAGGAGCACCTTCCCCGGGCACGGGCGGTGCCAAGCGGCCCCTAAGTTTAACCGAATGGAATCTCCGGGGGAGGAGGACGGGCGTGTGTCACAGTTAAGCCAAATTGGAGCACCTCTTCTGCCCGGGCACGAGCGGAGCGCGAGGCTGTCAGTTATGAATGAATAAATGAATAAATAAATAAAGAATGCCACCTTTCATTTCACAGGGCACACCGGACGGCGTACCAGCAGGTAAAAGTCGGAGTAATTAAATAAATACAAAAAGAATGGCTGGGGAATAAAAAAATAATACGTTTTAATAATAATTAGTTTTTTTTGTTATAACATGAATTTCACTCTCTCTCTCCCCGTATATATATATATATATATATATATATATATATATATATTTATTATATATATTGTATATTTTTTTTAAGCATTTTTGAAGGTGCGCCGCTACTTCGCGGATTTTCAGTTTTCGCGGGTGGTCTCGGTCCCCATTAACCGCGATAACCGAGGGTTCACTGTACTCCATAAAATTTACAAAAAGCGAGGTGAAACACTCAACCAGAGCTGCTTTTTTTTAACATTTCTCGAGGGCCATGGCGAGCCATTTCAAAAAAGCTGCACAACTAACGTATAAAATATTGATAAATTTGCTCGGCCTGATGTGTGTGTAAAGTTTCACGAGTTGTCGTTCATATTTAGAACCTCATTATCAGCGTTGTTTTATTGCCGAACAGTGCAATGCCACTCCCACAACTTTTCACGAAAAAGGACTAATTTCGTATTGTGACATCCTCATGGCCGAAACAGTCATCCGAGCATATATGAGGGCGACCTTGTTGAGTTGCACGGAGAAAAACATCCAAGAAAATAACTTGTATTAGCTTTTACCAGTTGGTGGCGCTACTACTACAATGTAAAATAAGTTGGTAGATGTCTTCAGGGCTGAAGTATCCTCAAATGTGTACAACTTCGAGAAGATAGGATCATCTGAGTCATGTTGCCGGAGCTTTTGTTGCCACAGAGTACAATCGGACTTTTCAGCACCTTAATAGCCACGCCTTTTGCCAAAACGTCACAAAATTCGGCAGAGAGTAAGATCATTGTCTTGAGTCTTTTCTGACTAATTTTCAGTCGGATTCGTCAAAAGGGCACCGTGCAGTACGTGAAAATTAAAATAAAAAAAATTTTTGATTCCACTTGGCGGCACTGTGTGTATAACAAAATAATAACATTAAGATGTCTTCAGGTCGGGACGTTTTATTTACAGGTGAAGGTTTGGATTTTTAGGAGCATGTGCAGGGGAGTTATTAAGCATTCATTTATTTGTATTAGGTTCATTTTGTCTTCTTATTATTGATATTTGACTGATCCATTAAAAGCAGACAATTATGTTTTAGGTTAATTTTTTACCTGACATGTTTCGGCGAGTCTTTCGCCTTCTTCAGAGTGTCGCATGATGGTGTCTTGAGACCCGTCTTTATCAGCTGATGTTCCATGAGGGTGTGACTTACCTGTCAAAAAAATGAAAAATCAGAGCAGTAAAAGAACAAGCACAACATGAACATTACAAATCAGCAATCACTGACCACTGCAAAAGGGAAAACCACATCATGGACCGGGAGAAGGGCAGGGTCATCCGCACCGAAGAGAACAAACAACAGCGCTGGATCAGAGAGGCCATTGAGATCTGCAAGCGAGGCATAAAAACCATGAACAGAGACAAGGGAGCCTTCATCCTCTCTACCACCTGGAGCAGCATTTTGGCGGAGTGAACGGACAGCGGGGGGCGTGACTTGCCTTCATTCTTGTGACAGTCAAGTCACGCCCTCATGGAACATCAGCTGATAAAGACGGGCCACAAGACACCATCATGTGACACTCTGAAGAAGGCGAAAGACTTTCGTATTGTGACATCCTCAAGGCCTAAACACTCATCCGAGCAAATGTAAGGTAGATTTTGTTAACCTGCCCGGAGAAAAAAATCAATGAAAATGATTTGTATTTGTTTTAACCAGTTGGTGGCGCTACCACTGCGATCAAAAATAAGTTGGCAGCCGTCTTCAGGGCCTGAATATCCTCAAATGTGAAACATTTCGAGAAGATGGATCATCTGAATCATTTTGCAGGAACTTTTGTTGCCACGGAGAATAATCAGACTCTGCGGCACCGTAATAGCCACGCCCTTCGAAGGAAAGTCACAAAAATAGGGATAGAGTAAGATCAATGTCTTGAGTCTTTTCTAGCCAATTTTCAATCAGATTCGTTAAAAGGGCACCGTGCAGTACGTCAAAATGTAAAAAATGATATTGATTGGCGCAAGGTGTATAACTGAATATAAACATATAGATGTCTTCAGGTACAGACTCTTTATGTACATGTGAAGTTTTGGATTTTTAGCAGCATGTGCAGGAGAGTTATTAAGCATTTTGTCCATTGCGGCGAAGGAAATCTTAAGTGAAAACTTTGAAGCCCCGCCCCCGTCATATAGTATTTCGGAAACAAAAAATTTTAGCCCCAGTGTTTGTCCCAGGTCTTCAGATGCTACAGACAGAATTTTAAGGCAATCAGATGAAGCCTTTAGGATCAGGGTGCAAAAGAATGACCCCTGTAAACATGCAAAAAAGGGCAAAAGTCGGACTTTCAAAAATTCATAACTCACTTCCTGTTCATATTAGACGTTAAAATATCAAATTTTTCGCCATGCCCGATGAGACTGCCAAGTTTGGTGAGTTTTTGTGCATGTTTCGGGGGTCAAAAATGCGATCGAACAATCGGAAAAATAATAATAATAATAATTTCGACAAAAACAATAGGGACTTCGCAGCGGTCGCTGCTCAGGCCCTAATAATAATAATAATAATAATAATAAAAGTAATAATATTTTCTACAAAAACAATAGGGACCTCGCCGCGGTCGCTGTTCGGGCCCCAATAATAATTTCTACACAAAGTCCATTGTGGTGACCCGCCCCCTTTTAAGTAAATTCAAAATGGCCGACTTCCTGTAAAACCTAGCTCATTGCTCCAAGAGACTTTTTTGTAGGTCTTGGTCTTATACATACAGTGAACCCTCGCTACTTCGCGGTTCACCTTTCGCGGGTTCAGTGCTTCGCGGGTCTAAAAAATATTCGGGGGCATTGTAGTTTCGCCGAGCGGCACGACGGGGCGCTGGAGCGGTTAGACGGCCGGCGTGCGCCGAAGAAGAGCGTGGGCGAAGAGGAGAGTGGACGAAGAAGAGCACATTCCCCCGGACACGATCGGTGGCGACGTTTCGCGCGGTTCGGACCGTACCAGAGCTCCGGCCAGCGTGCGTGGCAGTTAAGCCGTAGAGGAGCACCTTCCCCGGGCACGGGCGGTGCCAAGCGGCCCCTAAGTTTAACCGAATGGAAGCTCCGGAGGAGGAGGGCATGCTCGCGTCACAGTAAGCCGAAGAGGAGCACCTTCCCCGGGCACGGGCGGTTCCAAGCGGCCCCTAAGTTTAACCGAATGGAAGCTCCGGAGGAGGAGGGCATGCTCGCGTCACAGTAAGCCGAAGAGGAGCACCTTCCCCGGGCTCGGGCGGTGCCAAGCGGCCCCTAAGTTTAACCGAATGGAAGCTCCGGGGGAGGAGGACGGGCGTGTGTCACAGTTAAGCCAAATTGGAGCACCTCTTCTGCCCGGGCACGAGCGGAGCGCGAGGCTGTCAGTTATGAATGAATAAATGAATAAATAAATAAAGAATGCCACCTTTCATTTCACAGGGCACACCGGACGGCGTACCAGCAGGTAAAAGTCGGAGTAATTAAATAAATACAAAAAGAATGGCTGGGGAATAAAAAAATAATACGTTTTAATAATAATTTGTTTTTTTTGTTATAACATGAATTTCACTCTCTCTCCCCCCGTATATATATATATATATATATATATATATATATATATATATATATATATATATATATATTTATATATTTATTATATATATTGTATATTTTTTTTAAGCATTTTTGAAGGTGCGCCGCTACTTCGCGGATTTTCAGTTTTCGCGGATGGTCTCGGTCCCCATTAACCGCGATAACCGAGGGTTCACTGTACTCCATAAAATTTACAAAAAGCGAGGTGAAACACTCAACCAGAGCTGCTTTTTTTTAACATTTCTCGAGGGCCATGGCGAGCCATTTCAAAAAAGCTGCACAACTAACGTATAAAATATTGATAAATTTGCTCGGCCTGATGTGTGTGTAAAGTTTTACGAGTTGTCGTTCATATTTAGAACCTCATAATCAGCTTTGTTTTATTGCCGAACAGTGCAATGCCACTCCCACAACTTTTCACGAAAAATCACGAATTTCGTATTGTGACATCCTCATGGCCGAAACAGTCATCCGAGCATATATGAGGGCGACCTTGTTGAGTTGCACGGAGAAAAACATCCAAGAAAATAACTTGTATTAGCTTTTACCAGTTGGTGGCGCTACTACTACGATGTAAAATAAGTTGGTAGATGTCTTCAGGGCTGAAGTATCCTCAAATGTGTACAACTTCGAGAAGATAGGATCATCTGAGTCATGTTGCCGGAGCTTTTGTTGCCACAGAGTACAATCGGACTTTTCAGCACCTTAATAGCCACGCCTTTTGCCAAAACGTCACAAAATTCGGCAGAGAGTAAGATCATTGTCTTGAGTCTTTTCTGACTAATTTTCAGTCGGATTCGTCAAAAGGGCACCGTGCAGTACGTGAAAATTAAAATAAAAACAAATTTTTGATTCCACTTGGCGGCACTGTGTGTATAACAAAATAATAACATTAAGATGTCTTCAGGTCGGGACGTTTTATTTACAGGTGAAGGTTTGGATTTTTAGGAGCATGTGGAGGGGAGTTATTAAGCATTCATTTATTTGTATTAGGTTCATTTTGTCTTCTTATTATTGATATTTGACTGATTCATTAAAAGCAGACAATTATGTTTTAGGTTAATTTTTTACCTGACATGTTTCGGCGAGTCTTTCGCCTTCTTCAGAGTGTCGCATGATGGTGTCTTGAGACCCGTCTTTATCAGCTGATGTACCATGAGGGTGTGACTTACCTGTCAAAAAAATGAAAAATCAGAGCAGTAAAAGAACAAGCACAACATGAACATTACAAATCAGCAATCACTGACCACTGCAAAAGGGAAAACCACATCATGGACCGGGAGAAGGGCAGGGTCATCCGCACAGAAGAGAACAAACAACAGCGCTGGATCAGAGAGGCCATTGAGATCTGCAAGCGAGGCATAAAAACCATGAACAGAGACAAGGGAGCCTTCATCCTCTCTACCACCTGGAGCAGCATTTTGGCGGAGTGAACGGACAGCGGGGGGCGTGACTTGCCTTCATTCTTGTGACAGGTAAGTCACGCCCTCATGGAACATCAGCTGATAAAGACGGGCCACAAGACACCATCATGTGACACTCTGAAGAAGGCGAAAGACTTTCGTATTGTGACATCCTCAAGGCCTAAACACTCATCCGAGCAAATGTAAGGTAGATTTTGTTAACCTGCCCGGAGAAAAAAATCAACGAAAATAATTTGTATTTGTTTTAACCAGTTGGTGGCGCTACCACTGCGATAAAAAATAAGTTGGCAGCCGTCTTCAGGGCCTGAATATCCTCAAATGTGAAAAATTTCGAGAAGATGGATCATCTGAATCATTTTGCAGGAACTTTTGTTGCCACGGAGAATAATCAGACTCTGCGGCACCGTAATAGCCACGCCCTTCGAAGGAAAGTCACAAAAATAGGGATAGAGTAAGATCAATGTCTTCAGTCTTTTCTAGCCAATTTTCAATCAGATTCGTTAAAAGGGCACCGTGCAGTACGTCAAAATGTAAAAAATTATATTGATTGGCGCAAGGTGTATAACTGAATATAAACATATAGATGTCTTCAGGTACAGACTCTTTATGTACATGTGAAGTTTTGGATTTTTAGCAGCATGTGCAGGAGAGTTATTAAGCATTTTGTCCATTGCGGCGAAGGAAATCTTAAGTGAAAACTTTGATGCCCCGCCCCCGTCATATAGTATTTCGGAAACAAAAAATTTTAGCCCCAGTGTTTGTGCCAGGTCTTCAGATGCTACAGACAGAATTTTAAGGCAATCAGATGAAGCCTTTAGGATCAGGGTGCAAAAGAATGACCCCTGTAAACATGCAAAAAAGGGCAAAAGTCGGACTTTCAAAAATTCATAACTCACTTCCTGTTCATATTAGACGTTAAAATATCAAATTTTTCGCCATGCCCGATGAGACTGCCAAGTTTGGTGAGTTTTTGTGCATGTTTCGGGGGTCAAAAATGCGATCGAACAATCGGAAAAATAATAATAATAATAATTTCTACAAAAACAATAGGGACTTCGCAGCGGTCGCTGCTCAGGCCCTAATAATAATAATAATAAAAGTAATAATGTTTTCTACAAAAACAATAGGGACCTCGCCGCGGTCGCTGCTCGGGCCCCAATAATAATTTCTACACAAAGTCCATTGTGGTGACCCGCCCCCTTTTAAGTAAATTCAAAATGGCCGACTTCCTGTAAAACCTAGCTCATTGCTCCAAGAGACTTTTTTGTAGGTCTTGGTCTTATACATACAGTGAACCCTCGCTACTTCGCGGTTCACCTTTCGCGGGTTCAGTGCTTCGCGGGTCTAAAAAATATTCGGGGGCATTGTAGTTTCGCCGAGCGGCACGACGGGGCGCTGGAGCGGTTAGACGGCCGGCGTGCGCCGAAGAAGAGCGTGGGCGAAGAGGAGAGTGGACGAAGAAGAGCACGTTCCCCCGGACACGATCGGTGGCGACGTTTCGCGCGGTTCGGACCGTACCAGAGCTCCGGCCGGCGTGCAGGGCAGTTAAGCCGTAGAGGAGCACCTTCCCCGGGCACGGGCGGTTCCAAGCGGCCCCTAAGTTTAACCGAATGGAAGCTCCGGAGGAGGAGGGCATGCTCGCGTCACAGTAAGCCGAAGAGGAGCACCTTCCCCGGGCACGGGCGGTGCCAAGCGGCCCCTAAGTTTAACCGAATGGAAGCTCCGGGGGAGGAGGGCGGGCGTGTGTCACAGTTAAGCCAAATTGGAGCACCTCTTCTGCCCGGGCACGAGCGGAGCGCGAGGCTGTCAGTTATGAATGAATAAATGAATAAATAAATAAAGAATGCCACCTTTCATTTCACAGGGCACACCGGACGGCGTACCAGCAGGTAAAAGTCGGAGTAATTAAATAAATACTAAAAGAATGGCTGGGGAATAAAAAAATAATACGTTTTAATAATAATTTGGTTTTTTTGTTATAACATGAATTTCACTCTCTCTCTCCCCGTATATATATATATATATATATATATATATATATTTATTATATATATTGTTTATTTTTTTTAAGCATTTTTGAAGGTGCGCCGCTACTTCGCGGATTTTCAGTTTTCGCGGGTGGTCTCGGTCCCCGTTAACCGCGATAACCGAGGGTTCACTGTACTCCATAAAATTTACAAAAAGCGAGGTGAAACACTCAACCAGAGCTGCTTTTTTTAACATTTCTCGAGGGCCATGGCGAGCCATTTCAAAAAAGCTGCACAACTAACGTATAAAATATTGATAAATTTGCTCGGCCTGATGTGTGTGTAAAGTTTTACGAGTTGTCGTTCATATTTAGAACCTCATAATCAGCTTTGTTTTATTGCCGAACAGTGCAATGCCACTCCCACAACTTTTCATGAAAAAGGACGAATTTCGTATTGTGACATCCTCATGGCCGAAACAGTCATCCGAGCATATATGAGGGCGACCTTGTTGAGTTGCACGGAGAAAAACATCCAAGAAAATAACTTGTATTAGCTTTTACCAGTTGGTGGCGCTACTACTACGATGTAAAATAAGTTGGTAGATGTCTTCAGGGCTGAAGTATCCTCAAATGTGTACAACTTCGAGAAGATAGGATCATCTGAGTCATGTTGCCGGAGCTTTTGTTGCCACAGAGTACAATCGGACTTTTCAGCACCTTAATAGCCACGCCTTTTGCCAAAACGTCACAAAATTCGGCAGAGAGTAAGATCATTGTCTTGAATCTTTTCTGACTCATTTTCAGTCGGATTCGTCAAAAGGGCACCGTGCAGTACGTGAAAATTAAAATAAAAACAAATTTTTGATTCCACTTGGCGGCACTGTGTGTATAACAAAATAATAACATTAAGATGTCTTCAGGTTGGGACGTTTTATTTACAGGTGAAGGTTTGGATTTTTAGGAGCATGTGCAGGGGAGTTATTAAGCATTCATTTATTTGTATTAGGTTCATTTTGTCTTCTTATTATTGATATTTGACTGATTCATTAAAAGCAGACAATTATGTTTTAGGTTAATTTTTTACCTGACATGTTTCGGCGAGTCTTTTGCCTTCTTCAGAGTGTCGCATGATGGTGTCTTGAGCTGATGTTCCATGAGGGTGTGACTTACCTGTCAAAAAAATGAAAAAATCAGAGCAGTAAAAGAACAAGCACAACATGAACATTACAAATCAGCAATCACTGACCACTGCAAAAGGGAAAACCACATCATGGACCGGGAGAAGGGCAGGGTCATCCGCACAGAAGAGAACAAACAACAGCGCTGGATCAGAGAGGCCATTGAGATCTGCAAGCGAGGCATAAAAACCATGAACAGAGACAAGGGAGCCTTCATCCTCTCTACCACCTGGAGCAGCATCTTGGCGGAGTGAACGGACAGCGGGGGGCGTGACTTGCCTTCATTCTTGTGACAGGTAAGTCACGCCCTCATGGAACATCAGCTGATAAAGACGGGTCACAAGACAGCATCATGTGACACTCTGAAGAAGGCGAAAGACTTTCGTATTGTGACATGCTCAAGGCCTAAACACTCATCCGAGCAAATATAAGGTAGATTTTGTTCACCTGCCCGGAGAAAAACATCAACGAAAATAATTTGTATTTGTTTTAACCAGTTGGTGGCACTACCACTGCGATCAAAAATAAGTTGGCAGCCGTCTTCAGGGCCTGAATATCCTCAAATGTGAAAGATTTCCAGAAGATGGATCATCTGAATCATTTTGCAGGAACTTTTGTTGCCACGGAGAATAATCAGACTCTGCGGCACCGTAATAGCCACGCCCTTTGAAGGAAAGTCGTAAAAATAGGGATAGAGTAAGATCAATGTCTTGAGTCTTTTCTAGCCAATTTTCAATCAGATTCGTTAAAAGGGCTACGTGCAGTACGTCAAAATGTAAAAAATGATATTGATTGGCGCAAGGTGTATAACTGAATATAAACATATAGATGTCTTCAGGTACAGACTCTTTATGTACATGTGAAGTTTTGGATTTTTAGCAGCATGTGCAGGAGAGTTATTAAGCATTTTGTCCATTGCGGCGAAGGAAATCTTAAGTGAAAACTTTGATGCCCCGCCCCCGTCATATAGTATTTCGGAAACAAAAAATTTTAGCCCCAGTGTTTGTCCCAGGTCTTCAGATGCTACAGACAGAATTTTAAGGCAATCAGATGAAGCCTTTAGGATCAGGGTGCAAAAGAATGACCCCTGTAAACATGCAAAAAAGGGCAAAAGTCGGACTTTCAAAAATTCATAACTCACTTCCTGTTCATATTAGACGTTAAAATATCAAATTTTTCGCCATGCCCGATGAGACTGCCAAGTTTGGTGAGTTTTTGTGCATGTTTCGGGGGTCAAAAATGCGATCGAACAATCGGAAAAATAATAATAATAATAATTTCTACAAAAACAATAGGGACTTCGCAGCGGTCGCTGCTCAGGCCCTAATAATAATAATAATAATAATAATAAAAGTAATAATATTTTCTACAAAAACAATAGGGACCTCGCCGCGGTCGCTGCTCGGGCCCCAATAATAATTTCTACACAAAGTCCATTGTGGTGACCCGCCCCCTTTTAAGTAAATTCAAAATGGCCGACTTCCTGTAAAACCTAGCTCATTGCTCCAAGAGACTTTTTTGTAGGTCTTGGTCTTATACATACAGTGAACCCTCGCTACTTCGCGGTTCACCTTTCGCGGGTTCAGTGCTTCGCGGGTCTAAAAAATATTCGGGGGCATTGTAGTTTCGCCGAGCGGCACGATGGGGCGCTGGAGCGGTTAGACGGCCGGCGTGCGCCGAAGAAGAGCGTGGGCGAAGAGGAGAGTGGACGAAGAAGAGCACGTTCCCCCGGACACGATCGGTGGCGACGTTTCGCGCGGTTCGGACCGTACCAGAGCTCCGGCCAGCGTGCGTGGCAGTTAAGCCGTAGAGGAGCACCTTCCCCGGGCACGGGCGGTGCCAAGCGGCCCCTAAGTTTAACCGAATGGAAGCTCCGGAGGAGGAGGGCATGCTCGCGTCACAGTAAGCCGAAGAGGAGCACCGTCCCCGGGCACGGGCGGTTCCAAGCGGCCCCTAAGTTTAACCGAATGGAAGCTCCGGAGGAGGAGGGCATGCTCGCGTCACAGTAAGCCGAAGAGGAGCACCTTCCCCGGGCACGGGCGGTGCCAAGCGGCCCCTAAGTTTAACCGAATGGAATCTCCGGGGGAGGAGGACGGGCGTGTGTCACAGTTAAGCCAAATTGGAGCACCTCTTCTGCCCGGGCACGAGCGGAGCGCGAGGCTGTCAGTTATGAATGAATAAATGAATAAATAAATAAAGAATGCCACCTTTCATTTCACAGGGCACACCGGACGGCGTACCAGCAGGTAAAAGTCGGAGTAATTAAATAAATACAAAAAGAATGGCTGGGGAATAAAAAAATAATACGTTTTAATAATAATTAGTTTTTTTTGTTAAAACATGAATTTCACTCTCTCTCTCCCCGTATATATATATATATATATATATATATATATATATATATATATATATATATATATATATATATATATATATATATTATTATATATATTGTATATTTTTTTTAAGCATTTTTGAAGGTGCGCCGCTACTTCGCGGATTTTCAGTTTTCGCGGGTGGTCTCGGTCCCCATTAACCGCGATAACCGAGGGTTCACTGTACTCCATAAAATTTACAAAAAGCGAGGTGAAACACTCAACCAGAGCTGCTTTTTTTTAACATTTCTCGAGGGCCATGGCGAGCCATTTCAAAAAAGCTGCACAACTAACGTATAAAATATTGATAAATTTGCTCGGCCTGATGTGTGTGTAAAGTTTCACGAGTTGTCGTTCATATTTAGAACCTCATAATCAGCGTTGTTTTATTGCCGAACAGTGCAATGCCACTCCCACAACTTTTCACGAAAAAGGACTAATTTCGTATTGTGACATCCTCATGGCCGAAACAGTCATCCGAGCATATATGAGGGCGACCTTGTTGAGTTGCACGGAGAAAAACATCCAAGAAAATAACTTGTATTAGCTTTTACCAGTTGGTGGCGCTACTACTACAATGTAAAATAAGTTGGTAGATGTCTTCAGGGCTGAAGTATCCTCAAATGTGTACAACTTCGAGAAGATAGGATCATCTGAGTCATGTTGCCGGAGCTTTTGTTGCCACAGAGTACAATCGGACTTTTCAGCACCTTAATAGCCACGCCTTTTGCCAAAACGTCACAAAATTCGGCAGAGAGTAAGATCATTGTCTTGAGTCTTTTCTGACTAATTTTCAGTCGGATTCGTCAAAAGGGCACCGTGCAGTACGTGAAAATTAAAATAAAAAAAATTTTTTGATTCCACTTGGCGGCACTGTGTGTATAACAAAATAATAACATTAAGATGTCTTCAGGTCGGGACGTTTTATTTACAGGTGAAGGTTTGGATTTTTAGGAGCATGTGCAGGGGAGTTATTAAGCATTCATTTATTTGTATTAGGTTCATTTTGTCTTCTTATTATTGATATTTGACTGATTCATTAAAAGCAGACAATTATGTTTTAGGTTAATTTTTTACCTGACATGTTTCGGCGAGTCTTTCGCCTACTTCAGAGTGTCGCATGATGGTGTCTTGAGACCCGTCTTTATCAGCTGATGTTCCATGAGGGTGTGACTTACCTGTCAAAAAAATGAAAAAATCAGAGCAGTAAAAGAACAAGCACAACATGAACATTACAAATCAGCAATCACTGACCACTGCAAAAGGGAAAACCACATCATGGACCGGGAGAAGGGCAGGGTCATCCGCACAGAAGAGAACAAACAACAGCGCTGGATCAGAGAGGCCATTGAGATCTGCAAGCGAGGCATAAAAACCATGAACAGAGACAAGGGAGCCTTCATCCTCTCTACCACCTGGACCAGCATCTTGGCGGAGTGAACGGACAGCGGGGGGCGTGACTTGCCTTCATTCTTGTGACAGGTAAGTCACGCCCTCATGGAACATCAGCTGATAAAGACGGGTCACAAGACAGCATCATGTGACACTCTGAAGAAGGCGAAAGACTTTTGTATTGTGACATGCTCAAGGCCTAAACACTCATCCGAGCAAATATAAGGTAGATTTTGTTCACCTGCCCGGAGAAAAACATCAACGAAAATAATTTGTATTTGTTTTAACCAGTTGGTGGCGCTACCACTGCGATCAAAAATAAGTTGGCAGCCGTCTTCAGGGCCTGAATATCCTCAAATGTGAAAGATTTCCAGAAGATGGATCATCTGAATCATTTTGCAGGAACTTTTGTTGCCACGGAGAATAATCAGACTCTGCGGCACCGTAATAGCCACGCCCTTTGAAGGAAAGTCATAAAAATAGGGATAGAGTAAGATCAATGTCTTGAGTCTTTTCTAGCCAATTTTCAATCGGATTCGTTAAAAGGGCACCATGCAGTACGTCAAAATGTAAAAAATGATATTGATTGGCGCAAGGTGTATAACTGAATATAAACATATAGATGTCTTCAGGTACAGACTCTTTATGTACATGTGAAGTTTTGGATTTTTAGCAGCATGTGCAGGAGAGTTATTAAGCATTTTGTCCATTGCGGCGAAGGAAATCTTAAGTGAAAACTTTGAAGCCCCGCCCCCGTCATATAGTATTTCGGAAACAAAAAATTTTAGCCCCAGTGTTTGTCCCAGGTCTTCAGATGCTACAGACAGAATTTTAAGGCAATCAGATGAAGCCTTTAGGATCAGGGTGCAAAAGAATGACCCCTGTAAACATGCAAAAAAGGGCAAAAGTCGGACTTTCAAAAATTCATAACTCACTTCCTGTTCATATTAGACGTTAAAATATCAAATTTTTCGCCATGCCCGATGAGACTGCCAAGTTTGGTGAGTTTTTGTGCATGTTTCGGGGGTCAAAAATGCGATCGAACAATCGGAAAAATAATAATAATAATAATTTCTACAAAAACAATAGGGACTTCGCAGCGGTCGCTGCTCAGGCCCTAATAATAATAATAATAATAATAATAAAAGTAATAATGTTTTCTACAAAAACAATAGGGACCTCGCCGCGGTCGCTGCTCGGGCCCCAATAATAATTTCTACACAAAGTCCATTGTGGTGACCCGCCCCCTTTTAAGTAAATTCAAAATGGCCGACTTCCTGTAAAACCTAGCTCATTGCTCCAAGAGACTTTTTTGTAGGTCTTGGTCTTATACATACAGTGAACCCTCGCTACTTCGCGGTTCACCTTTCGCGGGTTCAGTGCTTCGCGGGTCTAAAAAATATTCGGGGGCATTGTAGTTTCGCCGAGCGGCACGACGGGGCGCTGGAGCGGTTAGACGGCCGGCGTGCGCCGAAGAAGAGCGTGGGCGAAGAGGAGAGTGGACGAAGAAGAGCACGTTCCCCCGGACACGATCGGTGGCGACGTTTCGCGCGGTTCGGACCGTACCAGAGCTCCGGCCGGCGTGCGTGGCAGTTAAGCCGTAGAGGAGCACCTTCCCCGGGCACGGGCGGTTCCAAGCGGCCCCTAAGTTTAACCGAATGGAAGCTCCGGAGGAGGAGGGCATGCTCGCGTCACAGTAAGCCGAAGAGGAGCACCTTCCCCGGGCACGGGCGGTGCCAAGCGGCCCCTAAGTTTAACCGAATGGAAGCTCCGGGGGAGGAGGGCGGGCGTGTGTCACAGTTAAGCCAAATTGGAGCACCTCTTCTGCCCGGGCACGAGCGGAGCGCGAGGCTGTCAGTTATGAATGAATAAATGAATAAATAAATAAAGAATGCCACCTTTCATTTCACAGGGCACACCGGACGGCGTACCAGCAGGTAAAAGTCGGAGTAATTAAATAAATACTAAAAGAATGGCTGGGGAATAAAAAAATAATACGTTTTAATAATAATTTGGTTTTTTTGTTATAACATGAATTTCACTCTCTCTCTCCCCGTATATATATATATATATATATATATATATATTTATTATATATATTGTTTATTTTTTTTAAGCATTTTTGAAGGTGCGCCGCTACTTCGCGGATTTTCAGTTTTCGCGGGTGGTCTCGGTCCCCGTTAACCGCGATAACCGAGGGTTCACTGTACTCCATAAAATTTACAAAAAGCGAGGTGAAACACTCAACCAGAGCTGCTTTTTTTAACATTTCTCGAGGGCCATGGCGAGCCATTTCAAAAAAGCTGCACAACTAACGTATAAAATATTGATAAATTTGCTCGGCCTGATGTGTGTGTAAAGTTTTACGAGTTGTCGTTCATATTTAGAACCTCATAATCAGCTTTGTTTTATTGCCGAACAGTGCAATGCCACTCCCACAACTTTTCATGAAAAAGGACGAATTTCGTATTGTGACATCCTCATGGCCGAAACAGTCATCCGAGCATATATGAGGGCGACCTTGTTGAGTTGCACGGAGAAAAACATCCAAGAAAATAACTTGTATTAGCTTTTACCAGTTGGTGGCGCTACTACTACGATGTAAAATAAGTTGGTAGATGTCTTCAGGGCTGAAGTATCCTCAAATGTGTACAACTTCGAGAAGATAGGATCATCTGAGTCATGTTGCCGGAGCTTTTGTTGCCACAGAGTACAATCGGACTTTTCAGCACCTTAATAGCCACGCCTTTTGCCAAAACGTCACAAAATTCGGCAGAGAGTAAGATCATTGTCTTGAATCTTTTCTGACTCATTTTCAGTCGGATTCGTCAAAAGGGCACCGTGCAGTACGTGAAAATTAAAATAAAAACAAATTTTTTATTCCACTTGGCGGCACTGTGTGTATAACAAAATAATAACATTAAGATGTCTTCAGGTCGGGACGTTTTATTTACAGGTGAAGGTTTGGATTTTTAGGAGCATGTGCAGGGGAGTTATTAAGCATTCATTTATTTGTATTAGGTTCATTTTGTCTTCTTATTATTGATATTTGACTGATTCATTAAAAGCAGACAATTATGTTTTAGGTTAATTTTTTACCTGACATGTTTCGGCGAGTCTTTTGCCTTCTTCAGAGTGTCGCATGATGGTGTCTTGAGCTGATGTTCCATGAGGGTGTGACTTACCTGTCAAAAAAATGAAAAAATCAGAGCAGTAAAAGAACAAGCACAACATGAACATTACAAATCAGCAATCACTGACCACTGCAAAAGGGAAAACCACATCATGGACCGGGAGAAGGGCAGGGTCATCCGCACAGAAGAGAACAAACAACAGCGCTGGATCAGAGAGGCCATTGAGATCTGCAAGCGAGGCATAAAAACCATGAACAGAGACAAGGGAGCCTTCATCCTCTCTACCACCTGGAGCAGCATCTTGGCGGAGTGAACGGACAGCGGGGGGCGTGACTTGCCTTCATTCTTGTGACAGGTAAGTCACGCCCTCATGGAACATCAGCTGATAAAGACGGGTCACAAGACAGCATCATGTGACACTCTGAAGAAGGCGAAAGACTTTCGTATTGTGACATGCTCAAGGCCTAAACACTCATCCGAGCAAATATAAGGTAGATTTTGTTCACCTGCCCGGAGAAAAACATCAACGAAAATAATTTGTATTTGTTTTAACCAGTTGGTGGCACTACCACTGCGATCAAAAATAAGTTGGCAGCCGTCTTCAGGGCCTGAATATCCTCAAATGTGAAAGATTTCCAGAAGATGGATCATCTGAATCATTTTGCAGGAACTTTTGTTGCCACGGAGAATAATCAGACTCTGCGGCACCGTAATAGCCACGCCCTTTGAAGGAAAGTCGTAAAAATAGGGATAGAGTAAGATCAATGTCTTGAGTCTTTTCTAGCCAATTTTCAATCAGATTCGTTAAAAGGGCACCGTGCAGTACGTCAAAATGTAAAAAATGATATTGATTGGCGCAAGGTGTATAACTGAATATAAACATATAGATGTCTTCAGGTACAGACTCTTTATGTACATGTGAAGTTTTGGATTTTTAGCAGCATGTGCAGGAGAGTTATTAAGCATTTTGTCCATTGCGGCGAAGGAAATCTTAAGTGAAAACTTTGATGCCCCGCCCCCGTCATATAGTATTTCGGAAACAAAAAATTTTAGCCCCAGTGTTTGTCCCAGGTCTTCAGATGCTACAGACAGAATTTTAAGGCAATCAGATGAAGCCTTTAGGATCAGGGTGCAAAAGAATGACCCCTGTAAACATGCAAAAAAGGGCAAAAGTCGGACTTTCAAAAATTCATAACTCACTTCCTGTTCATATTAGACGTTAAAATATCAAATTTTTCGCCATGCCCGATGAGACTGCCAAGTTTGGTGAGTTTTTGTGCATGTTTCGGGGGTCAAAAATGCGATCGAACAATCGGAAAAATAATAATAATAATAATTTCTACAAAAACAATAGGGACTTCGCAGCGGTCGCTGCTCAGGCCCTAATAATAATAATAATAATAAAAGTAATAATATTTTCTACAAAAACAATAGGGACCTCGCCGCGGTCGCTGCTCGGGCCCCCATAATAATTTCTACACAAAGTCCATTGTGGTGACCCGCCCCCTTTTAAGTAAATTCAAAATGGCCGACTTCCTGTAAAACCTAGCTCATTGCTCCAAGAGACTTTTTTGTAGGTCTTGGTCTTATACATACAGTGAACCCTCGCTACTTCGCGGTTCACCTTTCGCGGGTTCAGTGCTTCGCGGGTCTAAAAAATATTCGGGGGCATTGTAGTTTCGCCGAGCGGCACGATGGGGCGCTGGAGCGGTTAGACGGCCGGCGTGCGCCGAAGAAGAGCGTGGGCGAAGAGGAGAGTGGACGAAGAAGAGCACGTTCCCCCGGACACGATCGGTGGCGACGTTTCGCGCGGTTCGGACCGTACCAGAGCTCCGGCCAGCGTGCGTGGCAGTTAAGCCGTAGAGGAGCACCTTCCCCGGGCACGGGCGGTGCCAAGCGGCCCCTAAGTTTAACCGAATGGAAGCTCCGGAGGAGGAGGGCATGCTCGCGTCACAGTAAGCCGAAGAGGAGCACCGTCCCCGGGCACGGGCGGTTCCAAGCGGCCCCTAAGTTTAACCGAATGGAAGCTCCGGAGGAGGAGGGCATGTTCGCGTCACAGTAAGCCGAAGAGGAGCACCTTCCCCGGGCACGGGCGGTGCCAAGCGGCCCCTAAGTTTAACCGAATGGAATCTCCGGGGGAGGAGGACGGGCGTGTGTCACAGTTAAGCCAAATTGGAGCACCTCTTCTGCCCGGGCACGAGCGGAGCGCGAGGCTGTCAGTTATGAATGAATAAATGAATAAATAAATAAAGAATGCCACCTTTCATTTCACAGGGCACACCGGACGGCGTACCAGCAGGTAAAAGTCGGAGTAATTAAATAAATACAAAAAGAATGGCTGGGGAATAAAAAAATAATACGTTTTAATAATAATTTGGTTTTTTTGTTATAACATGAATTTCACTCTCTCTCTCCCCGTATATATATATATATATTTATATATATATATATATATATATATATATATATATATATATATATATATATATATATTTATATATTTATTGTATATATTGTATATTTTTTTTAAGCATTTTTGAAGGTGCGCCGCTACTTCGCGGATTTTCAGTTTTCGCGGGTGGTCTCGGTCCCCATTAACCGCGATAACCGAGGGTTCACTGTACTCCATAAAATTTACAAAAAGCGAGGTGAAACACTCAACCAGAGCTGCTTTTTTTTAACATTTCTCGAGGGCCATGGCGAGCCATTTCAAAAAAGCTGCACAACTAACGTATAAAATATTGATAAATTTGCTCGGCCTGATGTGTGTGTAAAGTTTTACGAGTTGTCGTTCATATTTAGAACCTCATAATCAGCTTTGTTTTATTGCCGAACAGTGCAATGCCACTCCCACAACTTTTCACGAAAAATCACGAATTTCGTATTGTGACATCCTCATGGCCGAAACAGTCATCCGAGCATATATGAGGGCGACCTTGTTGAGTTGCACGGAGAAAAACATCCAAGAAAATAACTTGTATTAGCTTTTACCAGTTGGTGGCGCTACTACTACAATGTAAAATAAGTTGGTAGATGTCTTCAGGGCTGAAGTATCCTCAAATGTGTACAACTTCGAGAAGATAGGATCATCTGAGTCATGTTGCCGGAGCTTTTGTTGCCACAGAGTACAATCGGACTTTTCAGCACCTTAATAGCCACGCCTTTTGCCAAAACGTCACAAAATTCGGCAGAGAGTAAGATCATTGTCTTGAGTCTTTTCTGACTAATTTTCAGTCGGATTCGTCAAAAGGGCACCGTGCAGTACGTGAAAATTAAAATTAAAAAAAAATTTTGATTCCACTTGGCGGCACTGTGTGTATAACAAAATAATAACATTAAGATGTCTTCAGGTCGGGACGTTTTATTTACAGGTGAAGGTTTGGATTTTTAGGAGCATGTGCAGGGGAGTTATTGAGCATTCATTTATTTGTATTAGGTTCATTTTGTCTTCTTATTATTGATATTTGACTGATTCATTAAAAGCAGACAATTATGTTTTAGGTTAATTTTTTACCTGACATGTTTTGGCGAGTCTTTCGCCTTCTTCAGAGTGTCGCATGATGGTGTCTTGAGACCCGTCTATATCAGCTGATGTTCCATGAGGGTGTGACTTACCTGTCAAAAAAAAGAAAAAATCAGAGCAGTAAAAGAACAAGCACAACATGAACATTACAAATCAGCAATCACTGACCACTGCAAAAGGGAAAACCACATCATGGACCGGGAGAAGGGCAGGGTCATCCGCACAGAAGAGAACAAACAACAGCGCTGGATCAGAGAGGCCATTGAGATCTGCAAGCGAGGCATAAAAACCATGAACAGAGACAAGGGAGCCTTCATCCTCTCTACCACCTGGACCAGCATCTTGGCGGAGTGAACGGACAGCGGGGGGCGTGACTTGCCTTCATTCTTGTGACAGGTAAGTCACGCCCTCATGGAACATCAGCTGATAAAGACGGGTCACAAGACAGCATCATGTGACACTCTGAAGAAGGCGAAAGACTTTTGTATTGTGACATGCTCAAGGCCTAAACACTCATCCGAGCAAATATAAGGTAGATTTTGTTCACCTGCCCGGAGAAAAACATCAACGAAAATAATTTGTATTTGTTTTAACCAGTTGGTGGCGCTACCACTGCGATCAAAAATAAGTTGGCAGCCGTCTTCAGGGCCTGAATATCCTCAAATGTGAAAGATTTCCAGAAGATGGATCATCTGAATCATTTTGCAGGAACTTTTGTTGCCACGGAGAATAATCAGACTCTGCGGCACCGTAATAGCCACGCCCTTTGAAGGAAAGTCATAAAAATAGGGATAGAGTAAGATCAATGTCTTGAGTCTTTTCTAGCCAATTTTCAATCGGATTCGTTAAAAGGGCACCATGCAGTACGTCAAAATGTAAAAAATGATATTGATTGGCGCAAGGTGTATAACTGAATATAAACATATAGATGTCTTCAGGTACAGACTCTTTATGTACATGTGAAGTTTTGGATTTTTAGCAGCATGTGCAGGAGAGTTATTAAGCATTTTGTCCATTGCGGCAAAGGAAATCTTAAGTGAAAACTTTGAAGCCCCGCCCCCGTCATATAGTATTTCGGAAACAAAAAATTTTAGCCCCAGTGTTTGTCCCAGGTCTTCAGATGCTACAGACAGAATTTTAAGGCAATCAGATGAAGCCTTTAGGATCAGGGTGCAAAAGAATGACCCCTGTAAACATGCAAAAAAGGGCAAAAGTCGGACTTTCAAAAATTCATAACTCACTTCCTGTTCATATTAGACGTTAAAATATCAAATTTTTCGCCATGCCCGATGAGTCTGCCAAGTTTGGTGAGTTTTTGTGCATGTTTCGGGGGTCAAAAATGCGATCGAACAATCGGAAAAATAATAATAATAATAATTTCTACAAAAACAATAGGGACTTCGCAGCGGTCGCTGCTCAGGCCCTAATAATAATAATAATAATAATAATAAAAGTAATAATGTTTTCTACAAAAACAATAGGGACCTCGCCGCGGTCGCTGCTCGGGCCCCAATAATAATTTCTACACAAAGTCCATTGTGATGACCCGCCCCCTTTTAAGTAAATTCAAAATGGCCGACTTCCTGTAAAACCTAGCTCATTGCTCCAAGAGACTTTTTTGTAGGTCTTGGTCTTATACATACAGTGAACCCTCGCTACTTCGCGGTTCACCTTTCGCGGGTTCAGTGCTTCGCGGGTCTAAAAAATATTCGGGGGCATTGTAGTTTCGCCGAGCGGCACGACGGGGCGCTGGAGCGGTTAGACGGCCGGCGTGCGCCGAAGAAGAGCGTGGGCGAAGAGGAGAGTGGACGAAGAAGAGCACGTTCCCCCGGAAACGATCGGTGGCGACGTTTCGCGCGGTTCGGACCGTACCAGAGCTCCGGCCGGCGTGCGTGGCAGTTAAGCCGTAGAGGAGCACCTTCCCGGGGCACGGGCGGTTCCAAGTGGCCCCTAAGTTTAACCGAATGGAAGCTCCGGAGGAGGAGGGCATGCTCGCGTCACAGTAAGCCGAAGAGGAGCACCTTCCCCGGGCACGGGCGGTGCCAAGCGGCCCCTAAGTTTAACCGAATGGAAGCTCCGGGGGAGGAGGGCGGGCGTGTGTCACAGTTAAGCCAAATTGGAGCACCTCTTCTACCCGGGCACGAGCGGAGCGCGAGGCTGTCAGTTATGAATGAATAAATGAATAAATAAATAAAGAATGCCACCTTTCATTTCACAGGGCACACCGGACGGCGTACCAGCAGGTAAAAGTCGGAGTAATTAAATAAATACTAAAAGAATGGCTGGGGAATAAAAAAATAATACGTTTTAATAATAATTTGGTTTTTTTGTTATAACATGAATTTCACTCTCTCTCTCCCCGTATATATATATATATATATATATATATATATATATATTTATTATATATATTGTATATTTTTTTTAAGCATTTTTGAAGGTGCGCCGCTACTTCGCGGATTTTCAGTTTTCGCGGGTGGTCTCGGTCCCCATTAACCGCGATAACCGAGGGTTCACTGTACTCCATAAAATTTACAAAAAGCGAGGTGAAACACTCAACCAGAGCTGCTTTTTTTAACATTTCTCGAGGGCCATGGCGAGCCATTTCAAAAAAGCTGCACAACTAACGTATAAAATATTGATAAATTTGCTCGGCCTGATGTGTGTGTAAAGTTTTACGAGTTGTCGTTCATATTTAGAACCTCATAATCAGCTTTGTTTTATTGCCGAACAGTGCAATGCCACTCCCACAACTTTTCACGAAAAAGGACGAATTTCGTATTGTGACATCCTCATGGCCGAAACAGTCATCCGAGCATATATGAGGGCGACCTTGTTGAGTTGCACGGAGAAAAACATCCAAGAAAATAACTTGTATTAGCTTTTACCAGTTGGTGGCGCTACTACTACGATGTAAAATAAGTTGGTAGATGTCTTCAGGGCTGAAGTATCCTCAAATGTGTACAACTTCGAGAAGATAGGATCATCTGAGTCATGTTGCCGGAGCTTATGTTGCCACAGAGTACAATCGGACTTTTCAGCACCTTAATAGCCACGCCTTTTGCCAAAACGTCACAAAATTCGGCAGAGAGTAAGATCATTGTCTTGAGTCTTTTCTGACTAATTTTCAGTCGGATTCGTCAAAAGGGCACCGTGCAGTACGTGAAAATTAAAATAAAAACAAATTTTTGATTCCACTTGGCGGCACTGTGTGTATAACAAAATAATAACATTACGATGTCTTCAGGTCGGGACGTTTTATTTACAGGTGAAGGTTTGGATTTTTAGGAGCATGTGCAGGGGAGTTATTAAGCATTCATTTATTTGTATTAGGTTCATTTTGTCTTCTTATTATTGATATTTGACTGATTCATTAAAAGCAGACAATTATGTTTTAGGTTAATTTTTTACCTGACATGTTTCGGCGAGTCTTTCGCCTTCTTCAGAGTGTCGCATGATGGTGTCTTGAGCTGATGTTCCATGAGGGTGTGACTTACCTGTCAAAAAAATGAAAAAAATCAGAGCAGTAAAAGAACAAGCACAACATGAACATTACAAATCAGCAATCACTGACCACTGCAAAAGGGAAAACCACATCATGGACCGGGAGAAGGGCAGGGTCATCCACACAGAAGAGAACAAACAACAGCGCTGGATCAGAGAGGCCATTGGGATCTGCAAGCGAGGCATAAAAACCATGAACAGAGACAAGGGAGCCTTCATCCTCTCTACCACCTGGACCAGCATCTTGGCGGAGTGAACGGACAGCGGGGGGCGTGACTTGCCTTCATTCTTGTGACAGGTAAGTCACGCCCTCATGGAACATCAGCTGATAAAGACGGGTCACAAGACAGCATCATGTGACACTCTGAAGAAGGCGAAAGACTTTTGTATTGTGACATGCTCAAGGCCTAAACACTCATCCGAGCAAATATAAGGTAGATTTTGTTCACCTGCCCGGAGAAAAACATCAACGAAAATAATTTGTATTTGTTTTAACCAGTTGGTGGCGCTACCACTGCGATCAAAAATAAGTTGGCAGCCGTCTTCAGGGCCTGAATATCCTCAAATGTGAAAGATTTCCAGAAGATGGATCATCTGAATCATTTTGCAGGAACTTTTGTTGCCACGGAGAATAATCAGACTCTGCGGCACCGTAATAGCCACGCCCTTTGAAGGAAAGTCATAAAAATAGGGATAGAGTAAGATCAATGTCTTGAGTCTTTTCTAGCCAATTTTCAATCGGATTCGTTAAAAGGGCACCATGCAGTACGTCAAAATGTAAAAAATGATATTGATTGGCGCAAGGTGTATAACTGAATATAAACATATAGATGTCTTCAGGTACAGACTCTTTATGTACATGTGAAGTTTTGGATTTTTAGCAGCATGTGCAGGAATGTTATTAAGCATTTTGTCCATTGCGGCGAAGGAAATCTTAAGTGAAAACTTTGAAGCCCCGCCCCCGTCATATAGTATTTCGGAAACAAAAGATTTTAGCCCCAGTGTTTGTCCCAGGTCTTCAGATGCTACAGACAGAATTTTAAGGCAATCAGATGAAGCCTTTAGGATCAGGGTGCAAAAGAATGACCCCTGTAAACATGCAAAAAAGGGCAAAAGTCGGACTTTCAAAAATTCATAACTCACTTCCTGTTCATATTAGACGTTAAAATATCAAATTTTTCGCCATGCCCGATGAGACTGCCAAGTTTGGTGAGTTTTTGTGCATGTTTCGGGGGTCAAAAATGCGATCGAACAATCGGAAAAATAATAATAATAATAATTTCTACAAAAACAATAGGGACTTCGCAGCGGTCGCTGCTCAGGCCCTAATAATAATAATAATAATAATAATAAAAGTAATAATGTTTTCTACAAAAACAATAGGGACCTCGCCGCGGTCGCTGCTCGGGCCCCAATAATAATTTCTACACAAAGTCCATTGTGGTGACCCGCCCCCTTTTAAGTAAATTCAAAATGGCCGACTTCCTGTAAAACCTAGCTCATTGCTCCAAGAGACTTTTTTGTAGGTCTTGGTCTTATACATACAGTGAACCCTCGCTACTTCGCGGTTCACCTTTCGCGGGTTCAGTGCTTCGCGGGTCTAAAAAATATTCGGGGGCATTGTAGTTTCGCCGAGCGGCACGACGGGGCGCTGGAGCGGTTAGACGGCCGGCGTGCGCCGAAGAAGAGCGTGGGCGAAGAGGAGAGTGGACGAAGAAGAGCACGTTCCCCCGGACAAGATCGGTGGCGACGTTTCGCGCGGTTCGGACCGTACCAGAGCTCCGGCCGGCGTGCGTGGCAGTTAAGCCGTAGAGGAGCACCTTCCCCGGGCACGGGCGGTTCCAAGCGGCCCCTAAGTTTAACCGAATGGAAGCTCCGGAGGAGGAGGGCATGCTCGCGTCACAGTAAGCCGAAGAGGAGCACCTTCCCCGGGCACGGGCGGTGCCAAGCGGCCCCTAAGTTTAACCGTATGGAAGCTCCGGGGGAGGAGGGCGGGCGTGTGTCACAGTTAAGCCAAATTGGAGCACCTCTTCTGCCCGGGCACGAGCGGAGCGCGAGGCTGTCAGTTATGAATGAATAAATGAATAAATAAATAAAGAATGCCACCTTTCATTTCACAGGGCACACCGGACGGCGTACCAGCAGGTAAAAGTCGGAGTAATTAAATAAATACTAAAAGAATGGCTGGGGAATAAAAAAATAATACGTTTTAATAATAATTTGGTTTTTTTGTTATAACATGAATTTCACTCTCTCTCTCCCCGTATATATATATATATATATTTATTATATATATTGTATATTTTTTTTAAGCATTTTTGAAGGTGCGCCGCTACTTCGCGGATTTTCAGTTTTCGCGGGTGGTCTCGGTCCCCATTAACCGCGATAACCGAGGGTTCACTGTACTCCATAAAATTTACAAAAAGCGAGGTGAAACACTCAACCAGAGCTGCTTTTTTTAACATTTCTCGAGGGCCATGGCGAGCCATTTCAAAAAAGCTGCACAACTAACGTATAAAATATTGATAAATTTGCTCGGCCTGATGTGTGTGTAAAGTTTTACGAGTTGTCGTTCATATTTAGAACCTCATAATCAGCTTTGTTTTATTGCCGAACAGTGCAATGCCACTCCCACAACTTTTCACGAAAAAGGACGAATTTCGTATTGTGACATCCTCATGGCCGAAACAGTCATCCGAGCATATATGAGGGCGACCTTGTTGAGTTGCACGGAGAAAAACATCCAAGAAAATAACTTGTATTAGCTTTTACCAGTTGGTGGCGCTACTACTACGATGTAAAATAAGTTGGTAGATGTCTTCAGGGCTGAAGTATCCTCAAATGTGTACAACTTCGAGAAGATAAGATCATCTGAGTCATGTTGCCGGAGCTTTTGTTGCCACAGAGTACAATCGGACTTTTCAGCACCTTAATAGCCACGCCTTTTGCCAAAACGTCACAAAATTCGGCAGAGAGTAAGATCATTGTCTTGAGTCTTTTCTGACTAATTTTCAGTCGGATTCGTCAAAAGGGCACCGTGCAGTACGTGAAAATTAAAATAAAAACAAATTTTTGATTCCACTTGGCGGCACTGTGTGTATAACAAAATAATAACATTACGATGTCTTCAGGTCGGGACGTTTTATTTACAGGTGAAGGTTTGGATTTTTAGGAGCATGTGCAGGGGAGTTATTAAGCATTCATTTATTTGTATTAGGTTCATTTTGTCTTCTTATTATTGATATTTGACTGATTCATTAAAAGCAGACAATTATGTTTTAGGTTAATTTTTTACCTGACATGTTTCGGCGAGTCTTTCGCCTTCTTCAGAGTGTCGCATGATGGTGTCTTGAGCTGATGTTCCATGAGGGTGTGACTTACCTGTCAAAAAAATGAAAAAAATCAGAGCAGTAAAAGAACAAGCACAACATGAACATTACAAATCAGCAATCACTGACCACTGCAAAAGGGAAAACCACATCATGGACCGGGAGAAGGGCAGGGTCATCCGCACAGAAGAGAACAAACAACAGCGCTGGATCAGAGAGGCCATTGAGATCTGCAAGCGAGGCATAAAAACCATGAACAGAGACAAGGGAGCCTTCATCCTCTCTACCACCTGGACCAGCATCTTGGCGGAGTGAACGGACAGCGGGGGGCGTGACTTGCCTTCATTCTTGTGACAGGTAAGTCACGCCCTCATGGAACATCAGCTGATAAAGACGGGTCACAAGACAGCATCATGTGACACTCTGAAGAAGGCGAAAGACTTTCGTATTGTGACATGCTCAAGGCCTAAACACTCATCCGAGCAAATATAAGGTAGATTTTGTTCACCTGCCCGGAGAAAAACATCAACGAAAATAATTTGTATTTGTTTTAACCAGTTGGTGGCGCTACCACTGCGATCAAAAATAAGTTGGCAGCCGTCTTCAGGGCCTGAATATCCTCAAATGTGAAAAATTTCGAGAAGATGGATCATCTGAATCATTTTGCAGGAACTTTTGTTGCCACGGAGAATAATCAGACTCTGCGGCACCGTAATAGCCACGCCCTTCGAAGGAAAGTCACAAAAATAGGGATAGAGTAAGATCAATGTCTTGAGTCTTTTCTAGCCAATTTTCAATCAGATTCGTTAAAAGGGCACCGTGCAGTACGTCAAAATGTAAAAAATGATATTGATTGGCGCAAGGTGTATAACTGAATATAAACATATAGATGTCTTCAGGTACAGACTTTTTATGTACATGTGAAGTTTTGGATTTTTAGCAGCATGTGCAGGAGAGTTATTAAGCATTTTGTCCATTGCGGCGAAGGAAATCTTAAGTGAAAACTTTGAAGCCCCGCCCCCGTCATATAGTATTTCGGAAACAAAAAATTTTAGCCCCAGTGTTTGTCCCAGGTCTTCAGATGCTACAGACAGAATTTTAAGGCAATCAGATGAAGCCTTGAGGATCAGGGTGCAAAAGAATGACCCCTGTAAACATGCAAAAAAGGGCAAAAGTCGGACTTTCAAAAATTCATAACTCACTTCCTGTTCATATTAGACGTTAAAATATCAAATTTTTCGCCATGCCCGATGAGACTGCCAAGTTTGGTGAGTTTTTGTGCATGTTTCGGGGGTCAAAAATGCGATCGAACAATCGGAAAAATAATAATAATAATAATTTCTACAAAAACAATAGGGACTTCGCAGCGGTCGCTGCTCAGGCCCTAATAATAATAATAATAATATTAATAATAATAAAAGTAATAATATTTTCTACAAAAACAATAGGGACCTCGCAGCCGTCGCAGCTCGGGCCCTAATAACAATTTCTAGAAAAACAATAGGGACCTCGCAGCGGTCACTGCTCGGGCCCTAATAATAATAATAATAAAAATAATAATAATTTCCACAAAAACAATGGGGACCTCGTAGCGGTCGCTGCTCAGGCCCTAATAATAATTTCTACAAAAACAATAGGGACCTCGCCGCCGTCGCTGCTCGGGCCCCAATAATAATTTCTACACAAAGTCCATTGTGGTGACTCGCCCCCTTTTAAGTAAATTCAAAATGGCCGACTTCCTGTAAAACCTAGCTCATTGCTCCAAGAGACTTTTTTGTAGGTCTTGGTCTTATACATACAGTGAACCCTCGCTACTTCGCGGTTCACCTTTCGCGGGTTCAGTGCTTCGCGGGTCTAAAAAATATTCGGGGGCATTGTAGTTTCGCCGAGCGGCACGACGGGGCGCTGGAGCGGTTAGACGGCCGGCGTGCGCCGAAGAAGAGCGTGGGCGAAGAGGAGAGTGGACGAAGAAGAGCACGTTCTCCCGGACACGATCGGTGGCGACGTTTCGCGCGGTTCGGACCGTACCAGAGCTCCGGCCGGCGTGCGTGGCAGTTAAGCCGTAGAGGAGCACCTTCCCCGGGCACGGGCGGTGCCAAGCGGCCCCTAAGTTTAACCGAATGGAAGCTCCGGAGGAGGAGGGCATGCTCGCGTCACAGTAAGCCGAAGAGGAGCACCTTCCCCGGGCACGGGCGGTTCCAAGCGGCCCCTAAGTTTAACTGAATGGAAGCTCCGGAGGAGGAGGGCATGCTCGCGTCACAGTAAGCCGAAGAGGAGCACCTTCCCCGGGCACGGGCGGTGCCAAGCGGCCCCTAAGTTTAACCGAATGGAAGTTCCGGGGGAGGAGGGCGGGCGTGTGTCACAGTTAAGCCGAATTGGAGCACCTCTTCCGCCCGGGCACGAGCGGAGCGCGAGGCTGTCAGTTATGAATGAATAAATGAATAAATAAATAAAGAATGCCACCTTTCATTTCACAGGGCACACCGGACGGCGTACCAGCAGGTAAAAGTCGGAGTAATTAAATAAATACAAAAAGAATGGCTGGGGAATAAAAAAATAATACGTTTTAATAATAATTTGGTTTTTTTGTTATAAAATGAATTTCACTCTCTCTCTCCCCGTATATATATATATATATATATATATATATATATATATATATATATATTATTATATATATTGTATATTTTTTTTAAGCATTTTTGAAGGTGCGCCGCTACTTCGCGGATTTTCAGTTTTCGCGGGTGGTCTCGGTCCCCATTAACCGCGATAACCGAGGGTTCACTGTACTCCATAAAATTTACAAAAAGCGAGGTGAAACACTCAACCAGAGCTGCTTTTTTTTAACATTTCTCGAGGGCCATGGCGAGCCATTTCAAAAAAGCTGCACAACTAACGTATAAAATATTGATAAATTTGCTCGGCCTGATGTGTGTGTAAAGTTTCACGAGTTGTCGTTCATATTTAGAACCTCATAATCAGCGTTGTTTTATTGCCGAACAGTGCAATGCCACTCCCACAACTTTTCACGAAAAAGGACTAATTTCGTATTGTGACATCCTCATGGCCGAAACAGTCATCCGAGCATATATGAGGGCGACCTTGTTGAGTTGCACGGAGAAAAACATCCAAGAAAATAACTTGTATTAGCTTTTACCAGTTGGTGGCGCTACTACTACGATGTAAAATAAGTTGGTAGATGTCTTCAGGGCTGAAGTATCCTCAAAAGTGTACAACTTCGAGAAGATAGGATCATCTGAGTCATGTTGCCGGAGCTTTTGTTGCCACAGAGTACAATCGGACTTTTCAGCACCTTAATAGCCACGCCTTTTGCCAAAACGTCACAAAATTCGGCAGAGAGTAAGATCATTGTCTTGAGTCTTTTCTGACTAATTTTCAGTCGGATTCGTCAAAAGGGCACCGTGCAGTACGTGAAAATTAAAATAAAAAAAAATTTTTGATTCCACTTGGCGGCACTGTGTGTATAACAAAATAATAACATTAAGATGTCTTCAGGTCGGGACGTTTTATTTACAGGTGAAGGTTTGGATTTTTAGGAGCATGTGCAGGGGAGTTATTAAGCATTCATTTATTTGTATTAGGTTCATTTTGTCTTCTTATTATTGATATTTGACTGATTCATTAAAAGCAGACAATTATGTTTTAGGTTAATTTTTTACCTGACATGTTTCGGCGAGTCTTTCGCCTTCTTCAGAGTGTCGCATGATGGTGTCTTGAGACCCGTCTTTATCAGCTGATGTTCCATGAGGGTGTGACTTACCTGTCAAAATAATGAAAAAAATCAGAGCAGTAAAAGAACAAGCACAACATGAACATTACAAATCAGCAATCACTGACCACTGCAAAAGGGAAAACCACATCATGGACCGGGAGAAGGGCAGGGTCATCCGCACAGAAGAGAACAAACAACAGCGCTGGATCAGAGAGGCCATTGAGATCTGCAAGCGAGGCATAAAAACCATGAACAGAGACAAGGGAGCCTTCATCCTCTCTACCACCTGGACCAGCATCTTGGCGGAGTGAACGGACAGCGGGGGGCGTGACTTGCCTTCATTCTTGTGACAGGTAAGTCACGCCCTCATGGAACATCAGCTGATAAAGACGGGTCACAAGACAGCATCATGTGACACTCTGAAGAAGGCGAAAGACTTTCGTATTGTGACATGCTCAAGGCCTAAACACTCATCCGAGCAAATATAAGGTAGATTTTGTTCACCTGCCCGGAGAAAAACATCAACGAAAATAATTTGTATTTGTTTTAACCAGTTGGTGGCGCTACCACTGCGATCAAAAATAAGTTGGCAGCCGTCTTCAGGGCCTGAATATCCTCAAATGTGAAAAATTTCGAGAAGATGGATCATCTGAATCATTTTGCAGGAACTTTTGTTGCCACGGAGAATAATCAGACTCTGCGGCACCGTAATAGCCACGCCCTTCGAAGGAAAGTCACAAAAATAGGGATAGAGTAAGATCAATGTCTTGAGTCTTTTCTAGCCAATTTTCAATCAGATTCGTTAAAAGGGCACCGTGCAGTACGTCAAAATGTAAAAAATGATATTGATTGGCGCAAGGTGTATAACTGAATATAAACATATAGATGTCTTCAGGTACAGACTTTTTATGTACATGTGAAGTTTTGGATTTTTAGCAGCATGTGCAGGAGAGTTATTAAGCATTTTGTCCATTGCGGCGAAGGAAATCTTAAGTGAAAACTTTGAAGCCCCGCCCCCGTCATATAGTATTTCGGAAACAAAAATTTTTTAGCCCCAGTGTTTGTCCCAGGTCTTCAGATGCTACAGACAGAATTTTAAGGCAATCAGATGAAGCCTTTAGGATCAGGGTGCAAAAGAATGACCCCTGTAAACATGCAAAAAAGGGCAAAAGTCGGACTTTCAAAAATTCATAACTCACTTCCTGTTCATATTAGACGTTAAAATATCAAATTTTTCGCCATGCCCGATGAGACTGCCAAGTTTGGTGAGTTTTTGTGCATGTTTCGGGGGTCAAAAATGCGATCGAACAATCGGAAAAATAATAATAATAATAATTTCTACAAAAACAATAGGGACTTCGCAGCGGTCGCTGCTCAGGCCCTAATAATAATAATAATAATATTAATAATAATAAAAGTAATAATATTTTCTACAAAAACAATAGGGACCTCGCAGCCGTCGCAGCTCGGGCCCTAATAACAATTTCTAGAAAAACAATAGGGACCTCGCAGCGGTCACTGCTCGGGCCCTAATAATAATAATAATAAAAATAATAATAATTTCCACAAAAACAATGGGGACCTCGTAGCGGTCGCTGCTCAGGCCCTAATAATAATTTCTACAAAAACAATAGGGACCTCGCCGCCGTCGCTGCTCGGGCCCCAATAATAATTTCTACACAAAGTCCATTGTGGTGACCCGCCCCCTTTTAAGTAAATTCAAAATGGCCGACTTCCTGTAAAACCTAGCTCATTGCTCCAAGAGACTTTTTTGTAGGTCTTGGTCTTATACATACAGTGAACCCTCGCTACTTCGCGGTTCACCTTTCGCGGGTTCAGTGCTTCGCGGGTCTAAAAAATATTCGGGGGCATTGTAGTTTCGCCGAGCGGCACGACGGGGCGCTGGAGCGGTTAGACGGCCGGCGTGCGCCGAAGAAGAGCGTGGGCGAAGAGGAGAGTGGACGAAGAAGAGCACGTTCTCCCGGACACAATCGGTGGCGACGTTTCGCGCGGTTCGGACCGTACCAGAGCTCCGGCCGGCGTGCGTGGCAGTTAAGCCGTAGAGGAGCACCTTCCCCGGGCACGGGCGGTGCCAAGCGGCCCCTAAGTTTAACCAAATGGAAGCTCCGGAGGAGGAGGGCATGCTCGCGTCACAGTAAGCCGAAGAGGAGCACCTTCCCCGGGCACGGGCGGTTCCAAGCGGCCCCTAAGGTTAACCGAATGGAAGCTCCGGAGGAGGAGGGCATGCTCGCGTCACAGTAAGCCGAAGAGGAGCACCTTCCCCGGGCACGGGCGGTTCCAAGCGGCCCCTAAGTTTAACTGAATGGAAGCTCCGGAGGAGGAGGGCATGCTCGCGTCACAGTAAGCCGAAGAGGAGCACCTTCCCCGGGCACGGGCGGTGCCAAGCGGCCCCTAAGTTTAACCGAATGGAAGTTCCGGGGGAGGAGGGCGGGCGTGTGTCACAGTTAAGCCGAATTGGAGCACCTCTTCCGCCCGGGCACGAGCGGAGCGCGAGGCTGTCAGTTATGAATGAATAAATGAATAAATAAATAAAGAATGCCACCTTTCATTTCACAGGGCACACCGGACGGCGTACCAGCAGGTAAAAGTCGGAGTAATTAAATAAATACTAAAAGAATGGCTGGGGAATAAAAAAATAATACGTTTTAATAATAATTTGGTTTTTTTGTTATAACATGAATTTCACTCTCTCTCTCCCCGTATATATATATATATATATATATATATATATATATATATATATATATATATATATATATATATATATATATATATATATATATATTTATTATATATATTGTATATTTTTTTTAAGCATTTTTGAAGGTGCGCCGCTACTTCGCGGATTTTCAGTTTTCGCGGGTGGTCTCGGTCCCCATTAACCGCGATAACCGAGGGTTCACTGTACTCCATAAAATTTACAAAAAGCGAGGTGAAACACTCAACCAGAGCTGCTTTTTTTAAACATTTCTCGAGGGCCATGGCGAGCCATTTCAAAAAAGCTGCACAACTAACTTATAAAATATTGATAAATTTGCTCGGCCTGATGTGTGTGTAAAGTTTTACGAGTTGTCGTTCATATTTAGAACCTCATAATCAGCTTTGTTTTATTGCCGAACAGTGCAATGCCACTCCCACAACTTTTCACGAAAAATCACGAATTTCGTATTGTGACATCCTCATGGCCGAAACAGTCATCCGAGCATATATGAGGGCGACCTTGTTGAGTTGCACGGAGAAAAACATCCAAGAAAATAACTTGTATTAGCTTTTACCAGTTGGTGGCGCTACTACTACGATGTAAAATAAGTTGGTAGATGTCTTCAGGGCTGAAGTATCCTCAAATGTGTACAACTTCGAGAAGATAGGATCATCTGAGTCATGTTGCCGGAGCTTTTGTTGCCACAAAGTACAATCGGACTTTTCAGCACCTTAATAGCCACGCCTTTTGCCAAAACGTCACAAAATTCGGCAGAGAGTAAGATCATTGTCTTGAGTCTTTTCTGACTAATTTTCAGTCGGATTCGTCCAAAGGGCACCGTGCAGTACGTGAAAATTAAAATAAAAACAAATTTTTGATTCCACTTGGCGGCACTGTGTGTATAACAAAATAATAACATTAAGATGTCTTCAGGTCGGGACGTTTTATTTACAGGTGAAGGTTTGGATTTTTAGGAGCATGTGCAGGGGAGTTATTAAGCATTCATTTATTTGTATTAGGTTCATTTTGTCTTCTTATTATTGATATTTGACTGATTCATTAAAAGCAGACAATTATGTTTTAGGTTAATTTTTTACCTGACATGTTTCGGCGAGTCTTTCGCCTTCTTCAGAGTGTCGCATGATGGTGTCTTGAGCTGATGTTCCATGAGGGTGTGACTTACCTGTCAAAAAAATGAAAAAAATCAGAGCAGTAAAAGAACAAGCACAACATGAACATTACAAATCAGCAATCACTGACCACTGCAAAAGGGAAAACCACATCATGGACCGGGAGAAGGGCAGGGTCATCCGCACAGAAGAGAACAAACAACAGCGCTGGATCAGAGAGGCCATTGAGATCTGCAAGCGAGGCATAAAAACCATGAACAGAGACAAGGGAGCCTTCATCCTCTCTACCACCTGGACCAGCATCTTGGCGGAGTGAACGGACAGCGGGGGGCGTGACTTGCCTTCATTCTTGTGACAGGTAAGTCACGCCCTCATGGAACATCAGCTGATAAAGACGGGTCACAAGACAGCATCATGTGACACTCTGAAGAAGGCGAAAGACTTTCGTATTGTGACATGCTCAAGGCCTAAACACTCATCCGAGCAAATATAAGGTAGATTTTGTTCACCTGCCCGGAGAAAAACATCAACGAAAATAATTTGTATTTGTTTTAACCAGTTGGTGGCGCTACCACTGCGATCAAAAATAAGTTGGCAGCCGTCTTCAGGGCCTGAATATCCTCAAATGTGAAAAATTTCGAGAAGATGGATCATCTGAATCATTTTGCAGGAACTTTTGTTGCCACGGAGAATAATCAGACTCTGCGGCACCGTAATAGCCACGCCCTTCGAAGGAAAGTCACAAAAATAGGGATAGAGTAAGATCAATGTCTTGAGTCTTTTCTAGCCAATTTTCAATCAGATTCGTTAAAAGGGCACCGTGCAGTACGTCAAAATGTAAAAAATGATATTGATTGGCGCAAGGTGTATAACTGAATATAAACATATAGATGTCTTCAGGTACAGACTTTTTATGTACATGTGAAGTTTTGGATTTTTAGCAGCATGTGCAGGAGAGTTATTAAGCATTTTGTCCATTGCGGCGAAGGAAATCTTAAGTGAAAACTTTGAAGCCCCGCCCCCGTCATATAGTATTTCGGAAACAAAAAATTTTAGCCCCAGTGTTTGTCCCAGGTCTTCAGATGCTACAGACAGAATTTTAAGGCAATCAGATGAAGCCTTGAGGATCAGGGTGCAAAAGAATGACCCCTGTAAACATGCAAAAAAGGGCAAAAGTCGGACTTTCAAAAATTCATAACTCACTTCCTGTTCATATTAGACGTTAAAATATCAAATTTTTCGCCATGCCCGATGAGACTGCCAAGTTTGGTGAGTTTTTGTGCATGTTTCGGGGGTCAAAAATGCGATCGAACAATCGGAAAAATAATAATAATAATAATTTCTACAAAAACAATAGGGACTTCGCAGCGGTCGCTGCTCAGGCCCTAATAATAATAATAATAATATTAATAATAATAAAAGTAATAATATTTTCTACAAAAACAATAGGGACCTCGCAGCCGTCGCAGCTCGGGCCCTAATAACAATTTCTAGAAAAACAATAGGGACCTCGCAGCGGTCACTGCTCGGGCCCTAATAATAATAATAATAAAAATAATAATAATTTCCACAAAAACAATGGGGACCTCGTAGCGGTCGCTGCTCAGGCCCTAATAATAATTTCTACAAAAACAATAGGGACCTCGCCGCCGTCGCTGCTCGGGCCCCAATAATAATTTCTACACAAAGTCCATTGTGGTGACTCGCCCCCTTTTAAGTAAATTCAAAATGGCCGACTTCCTGTAAAACCTAGCTCATTGCTCCAAGAGACTTTTTTGTAGGTCTTGGTCTTATACATACAGTGAACCCTCGCTACTTCGCGGTTCACCTTTCGCGGGTTCAGTGCTTCGCGGGTCTAAAAAATATTCGGGGGCATTGTAGTTTCGCCGAGCGGCACGACGGGGCGCTGGAGCGGTTAGACGGCCGGCGTGCGCCGAAGAAGAGCGTGGGCGAAGAGGAGAGTGGACGAAGAAGAGCACGTTCTCCCGGACACGATCGGTGGCGACGTTTCGCGCGGTTCGGACCGTACCAGAGCTCCGGCCGGCGTGCGTGGCAGTTAAGCCGTAGAGGAGCACCTTCCCCGGGCACGGGCGGTGCCAAGCGGCCCCTAAGTTTAACCGAATGGAAGCTCCGGAGGAGGAGGGCATGCTCGCGTCACAGTAAGCCGAAGAGGAGCACCTTCCCCGGGCACGGGCGGTTCCAAGCGGCCCCTAAGTTTAACTGAATGGAAGCTCCGGAGGAGGAGGGCATGCTCGCGTCACAGTAAGCCGAAGAGGAGCACCTTCCCCGGGCACGGGCGGTGCCAAGCGGCCCCTAAGTTTAACCGAATGGAAGTTCCGGGGGAGGAGGGCGGGCGTGTGTCACAGTTAAGCCGAATTGGAGCACCTCTTCCGCCCGGGCACGAGCGGAGCGCGAGGCTGTCAGTTATGAATGAATAAATGAATAAATAAATAAAGAATGCCACCTTTCATTTCACAGGGCACACCGGACGGCGTACCAGCAGGTAAAAGTCGGAGTAATTAAATAAATACAAAAAGAATGGCTGGGGAATAAAAAAATAATACGTTTTAATAATAATTTGGTTTTTTTGTTATAAAATGAATTTCACTCTCTCTCTCCCCGTATATATATATATATATATATATATATATATATATATATATATATATATTTATTATATATATTGTATTTTTTTTTTAAGCATTTTTGAAGGTGCGCCGCTACTTCGCGGATTTTCAGTTTTCGCGGGTGGTCTCGGTCCCCATTAACCGCGATAACCGAGGGTTCACTGTACTCCATAAAATTTACAAAAAGCGAGGTGAAACACTCAACCAGAGCTGCTTTTTTTTAACATTTCTCGAGGGCCATGGCGAGCCATTTCAAAAAAGCTGCACAACTAACGTATAAAATATTGATAAATTTGCTCGGCCTGATGTGTGTGTAAAGTTTTACGAGTTGTCGTTCATATTTAGAACCTCATAATCAGCTTTGTTTTATTGCCGAACAGTGCAATGCCACTCCCACAACTTTTCACGAAAAATCACGAATTTCGTATTGTGACATCCTCATGGCCGAAACAGTCATCCGAGCATATATGAGGGCGACCTTGTTGAGTTGCACGGAGAAAAACATCCAAGAAAATAACTTGTATTAGCTTTTACCAGTTGGTGGCGCTACTACTACGATGTAAAATAAGTTGGTAGATGTCTTCAGGGCTGAAGTATCCTCAAAAGTGTACAACTTCGAGAAGATAGGATCATCTGAGTCATGTTGCCGGAGCTTTTGTTGCCACAGAGTACAATCGGACTTTTCAGCACCTTAATAGCCACGCCTTTTGCCAAAACGTCACAAAATTCGGCAGAGAGTAAGATCATTGTCTTGAGTCTTTTCTGACTAATTTTCAGTCGGATTCGTCAAAAGGGCACCGTGCAGTACGTGAAAATTAAAATAAAAAAAAATTTTTGATTCCACTTGGCGGCACTGTGTGTATAACAAAATAATAACATTAAGATGTCTTCAGGTCGGGACGTTTTATTTACAGGTGAAGGTTTGGATTTTTAGGAGCATGTGCAGGGGAGTTATTAAGCATTCATTTATTTGTATTAGGTTCATTTTGTCTTCTTATTATTGATATTTGACTGATTCATTAAAAGCAGACAATTATGTTTTAGGTTAATTTTTTACCTGACATGTTTCGGCGAGTCTTTCGCCTTCTTCAGAGTGTCGCATGATGGTGTCTTGAGACCCGTCTTTATCAGCTGATGTTCCATGAGGGTGTGACTTACCTGTCAAAAAAATGAAAAAAATCAGAGCAGTAAAAGAACAAGCACAACATGAACATTACAAATCAGCAATCACTGACCACTGCAAAAGGGAAAACCACATCATGGACCGGGAGAAGGGCAGGGTCATCCGCACAGAAGAGAACAAACAACAGCGCTGGATCAGAGAGGCCATTGAGATCTGCAAGCGAGGCATAAAAACCATGAACAGAGACAAGGGAGCCTTCATCCTCTCTACCACCTGGACCAGCATCTTGGCGGAGTGAACGGACAGCGGGGGGCGTGACTTGCCTTCATTCTTGTGACAGGTAAGTCACGCCCTCATGGAACATCAGCTGATAAAGACGGGTCACAAGACAGCATCATGTGACACTCTGAAGAAGGCGAAAGACTTTCGTATTGTGACATGCTCAAGGCCTAAACACTCATCCGAGCAAATATAAGGTAGATTTTGTTCACCTGCCCGGAGAAAAACATCAACGAAAATAATTTGTATTTGTTTTAACCAGTTGGTGGCGCTACCACTGCGATCAAAAATAAGTTGGCAGCCGTCTTCAGGGCCTGAATATCCTCAAATGTGAAAAATTTCGAGAAGATGGATCATCTGAATCATTTTGCAGGAACTTTTGTTGCCACGGAGAATAATCAGACTCTGCGGCACCGTAATAGCCACGCCCTTCGAAGGAAAGTCACAAAAATAGGGATAGAGTAAGATCAATGTCTTGAGTCTTTTCTAGCCAATTTTCAATCAGATTCGTTAAAAGGGCACCGTGCAGTACGTCAAAATGTAAAAAATGATATTGATTGGCGCAAGGTGTATAACTGAATATAAACATATAGATGTCTTCAGGTACAGACTTTTTATGTACATGTGAAGTTTTGGATTTTTAGCAGCATGTGCAGGAGAGTTATTAAGCATTTTGTCCATTGCGGCGAAGGAAATCTTAAGTGAAAACTTTGAAGCCCCGCCCCCGTCATATAGTATTTCGGAAACAAAAATTTTTTAGCCCCAGTGTTTGTCCCAGGTCTTCAGATGCTACAGACAGAATTTTAAGGCAATCAGATGAAGCCTTTAGGATCAGGGTGCAAAAGAATGACCCCTGTAAACATGCAAAAAAGGGCAAAAGTCGGACTTTCAAAAATTCATAACTCACTTCCTGTTCATATTAGACGTTAAAATATCAAATTTTTCGCCATGCCCGATGAGACTGCCAAGTTTGGTGAGTTTTTGTGCATGTTTCGGGGGTCAAAAATGCGATCGAACAATCGGAAAAATAATAATAATAATAATTTCTACAAAAACAATAGGGACTTCGCAGCGGTCGCTGCTCAGGCCCTAATAATAATAATAATAATATTAATAATAATAAAAGTAATAATATTTTCTACAAAAACAATAGGGACCTCGCAGCCGTCGCAGCTCGGGCCCTAATAACAATTTCTAGAAAAACAATAGGGACCTCGCAGCGGTCACTGCTCGGGCCCTAATAATAATAATAATAAAAATAATAATAATTTCCACAAAAACAATGGGGACCTCGTAGCGGTCGCTGCTCAGGCCCTAATAATAATTTCTACAAAAACAATAGGGACCTCGCCGCCGTCGCTGCTCGGGCCCCAATAATAATTTCTACACAAAGTCCATTGTGGTGACCCGCCCCCTTTTAAGTAAATTCAAAATGGCCGACTTCCTGTAAAACCTAGCTCATTGCTCCAAGAGACTTTTTTGTAGGTCTTGGTCTTATACATACAGTGAACCCTCGCTACTTCGCGGTTCACCTTTCGCGGGTTCAGTGCTTCGCGGGTCTAAAAAATATTCGGGGGCATTGTAGTTTCGCCGAGCGGCACGACGGGGCGCTGGAGCGGTTAGACGGCCGGCGTGCGCCGAAGAAGAGCGTGGGCGAAGAGGAGAGTGGACGAAGAAGAGCACGTTCTCCCGGACACAATCGGTGGCGACGTTTCGCGCGGTTCGGACCGTACCAGAGCTCCGGCCGGCGTGCGTGGCAGTTAAGCCGTAGAGGAGCACCTTCCCCGGGCACGGGCGGTGCCAAGCGGCCCCTAAGTTTAACCAAATGGAAGCTCCGGAGGAGGAGGGCATGCTCGCGTCACAGTAAGCCGAAGAGGAGCACCTTCCCCGGGCACGGGCGGTTCCAAGCGGCCCCTAAGGTTAACCGAATGGAAGCTCCGGAGGAGGAGGGCATGCTCGCGTCACAGTAAGCCGAAGAGGAGCACCTTCCCCGGGCACGGGCGGTTCCAAGCGGCCCCTAAGTTTAACTGAATGGAAGCTCCGGAGGAGGAGGGCATGCTCGCGTCACAGTAAGCCGAAGAGGAGCACCTTCCCCGGGCACGGGCGGTGCCAAGCGGCCCCTAAGTTTAACCGAATGGAAGTTCCGGGGGAGGAGGGCGGGCGTGTGTCACAGTTAAGCCGAATTGGAGCACCTCTTCCGCCCGGGCACGAGCGGAGCGCGAGGCTGTCAGTTATGAATGAATAAATGAATAAATAAATAAAGAATGCCACCTTTCATTTCACAGGGCACACCGGACGGCGTACCAGCAGGTAAAAGTCGGAGTAATTAAATAAATACTAAAAGAATGGCTGGGGAATAAAAAAATAATACGTTTTAATAATAATTTGGTTTTTTTGTTATAACATGAATTTCACTCTCTCTCTCCCCGTATATATATATATATATATATATATATATATATATATATATATATATATATATATATATATATATATATATATATATATATATATATATATATTTATTATATATATTGTATATTTTTTTTAAGCATTTTTGAAGGTGCGCCGCTACTTCGCGGATTTTCAGTTTTCGCGGGTGGTCTCGGTCCCCATTAACCGCGATAACCGAGGGTTCACTGTACTCCATAAAATTTACAAAAAGCGAGGTGAAACACTCAACCAGAGCTGCTTTTTTTAAACATTTCTCGAGGGCCATGGCGAGCCATTTCAAAAAAGCTGCACAACTAACTTATAAAATATTGATAAATTTGCTCGGCCTGATGTGTGTGTAAAGTTTTACGAGTTGTCGTTCATATTTAGAACCTCATAATCAGCTTTGTTTTATTGCCGAACAGTGCAATGCCACTCCCACAACTTTTCACGAAAAATCACGAATTTCGTATTGTGACATCCTCATGGCCGAAACAGTCATCCGAGCATATATGAGGGCGACCTTGTTGAGTTGCACGGAGAAAAACATCCAAGAAAATAACTTGTATTAGCTTTTACCAGTTGGTGGCGCTACTACTACGATGTAAAATAAGTTGGTAGATGTCTTCAGGGCTGAAGTATCCTCAAATGTGTACAACTTCGAGAAGATAGGATCATCTGAGTCATGTTGCCGGAGCTTTTGTTGCCACAAAGTACAATCGGACTTTTCAGCACCTTAATAGCCACGCCTTTTGCCAAAACGTCACAAAATTCGGCAGAGAGTAAGATCATTGTCTTGAGTCTTTTCTGACTAATTTTCAGTCGGATTCGTCCAAAGGGCACCGTGCAGTACGTGAAAATTAAAATAAAAACAAATTTTTGATTCCACTTGGCGGCACTGTGTGTATAACAAAATAATAACATTAAGATGTCTTCAGGTCGGGACGTTTTATTTACAGGTGAAGGTTTGGATTTTTAGGAGCATGTGCAGGGGAGTTATTAAGCATTCATTTATTTGTATTAGGTTCATTTTGTCTTCTTATTATTGATATTTGACTGATTCATTAAAAGCAGACAATTATGTTTTAGGTTAATTTTTTACCTGACATGTTTCGGCGAGTCTTTCGCCTTCTTCAGAGTGTCGCATGATGGTGTCTTGAGCTGATGTTCCATGAGGGTGTGACTTACCTGTCAAAAAAATGAAAAAAATCAGAGCAGTAAAAGAACAAGCACAACATGAACATTACAAATCAGCAATCACTGACCACTGCAAAAGGGAAAACCACATCATGGACCGGGAGAAGGGCAGGGTCATCCGCACAGAAGAGAACAAACAACAGCGCTGGATCAGAGAGGCCATTGAGATCTGCAAGCGAGGCATAAAAACCATGAACAGAGACAAGGGAGCCTTCATCCTCTCTACCACCTGGACCAGCATCTTGGCGGAGTGAACGGACAGCGGGGGGCGTGACTTGCCTTCATTCTTGTGACAGGTAAGTCACGCCCTCATGGAACATCAGCTGATAAAGACGGGTCACAAGACAGCATCATGTGACACTCTGAAGAAGGCGAAAGACTTTCGTATTGTGACATGCTCAAGGCCTAAACACTCATCCGAGCAAATATAAGGTAGATTTTGTTCACCTGCCCGGAGAAAAACATCAACGAAAATAATTTGTATTTGTTTTAACCAGTTGGTGGCGCTACCACTGCGATCAAAAATAAGTTGGCAGCCGTCTTCAGGGCCTGAATATCCTCAAATGTGAAAAATTTCGAGAAGATGGATCATCTGAATAATTTTGCAGGAACTTTTGTTGCCACGGAGAATAATCAGACTCTGCGGCACCGTAATAGCCACGCCCTTCGAAGGAAAGTCACAAAAATAGGGATAGAGTAAGATCAATGTCTTGAGTCTTTTCTAGCCAATTTTCAATCAGATTCGTTAAAAGGGCACCGTGCAGTACGTCAAAATGTAAAAAATGATATTGATTGGCGCAAGGTGTATAACTGAATATAAACATATAGATGTCTTCAGGTACAGACTTTTTATGTACATGTGAAGTTTTGGATTTTTAGCAGCATGTGCAGGAGAGTTATTAAGCATTTTGTCCATTGCGGCGAAGGAAATCTTAAGTGAAAACTTTGAAGCCCCGCCCCCGTCATATAGTATTTCGGAAACAAAAAATTTTAGCCCCAGTGTTTGTCCCAGGTCTTCAGATGCTACAGACAGAATTTTAAGGCAATCAGATGAAGCCTTGAGGATCAGGGTGCAAAAGAATGACCCCTGTAAACATGCAAAAAAGGGCAAAAGTCGGACTTTCAAAAATTCATAACTCACTTCCTGTTCATATTAGACGTTAAAATATCAAATTTTTCGCCATGCCCGATGAGACTGCCAAGTTTGGTGAGTTTTTGTGCATGTTTCGGGGGTCAAAAATGCGATCGAACAATCGGAAAAATAATAATAATAATAATTTCTACAAAAACAATAGGGACTTCGCAGCGGTCGCTGCTCAGGCCCTAATAATAATAATAATAATATTAATAATAATAAAAGTAATAATATTTTCTACAAAAACAATAGGGACCTCGCAGCCGTCGCAGCTCGGGCCCTAATAACAATTTCTAGAAAAACAATAGGGACCTCGCAGCGGTCACTGCTCGGGCCCTAATAATAATAATAATAAAAATAATAATAATTTCCACAAAAACAATGGGGACCTCGTAGCGGTCGCTGCTCAGGCCCTAATAATAATTTCTACAAAAACAATAGGGACCTCGCCGCCGTCGCTGCTCGGGCCCCAATAATAATTTCTACACAAAGTCCATTGTGGTGACTCGCCCCCTTTTAAGTAAATTCAAAATGGCCGACTTCCTGTAAAACCTAGCTCATTGCTCCAAGAGACTTTTTTGTAGGTCTTGGTCTTATACATACAGTGAACCCTCGCTACTTCGCGGTTCACCTTTCGCGGGTTCAGTGCTTCGCGGGTCTAAAAAATATTCGGGGGCATTGTAGTTTCGCCGAGCGGCACGACGGGGCGCTGGAGCGGTTAGACGGCCGGCGTGCGCCGAAGAAGAGCGTGGGCGAAGAGGAGAGTGGACGAAGAAGAGCACGTTCTCCCGGACACGATCGGTGGCGACGTTTCGCGCGGTTCGGACCGTACCAGAGCTCCGGCGTGCGTGCGTGGCAGTTAAGCCGTAGAGGAGCACCTTCCCCGGGCACGGGCGGTTCCAAGCGGCCCCTAAGGTTAACCGAATGGAAGCTCCGGAGGAGGAGGGCATGCTCGCGTCACAGTAAGCCGAAGAGGAGCACCTTCCCCGGGCACGGGCGGTTCCAAGCGGCCCCTAAGTTTAACTGAATGGAAGCTCCGGAGGAGGAGGGCATGCTCGCGTCACAGTAAGCCGAAGAGGAGCACCTTCCCCGGGCACGGGCGGTGCCAAGCGGCCCCTAAGTTTAACCGAATGGAAGTTCCGGGGGAGGAGGGCGGGCGTGTGTCACAGTTAAGCCGAATTGGAGCACCTCTTCCGCCCGGGCACGAGCGGAGCGCGAGGCTGTCAGTTATGAATGAATAAATGAATAAATAAATCAAGAATGCCACCTTTCATTTCACAGGGCACACCGGACGGCGTACCAGCAGGTAAAAGTCGGAGTAATTAAATAAATACTAAAAGAATGGCTGGGGAATAAAAAAATAATACGTTTTAATAATAATTTGGTTTTTTTGTTATAACATGAATTTCACTCTCTCTCTCCCCGTATATATATATATATATATATATATATATTTATTATATATATTGTATATTTTTTTTAAGCATTTTTGAAGGTGCGCCGCTACTTCGCGGATTTTCAGTTTTCGCGGGTGGTCTCGGTCCCCATTAACCGCGATAACCGAGGGTTCACTGTACTCCATAAAATTTACAAAAAGCGAGGTGAAACACTCAACCAGAGCTGCTTTTTTTAAACATTTCTCGAGGGCCATGGCGAGCCATTTCAAAAAAGCTGCACAACTAACGTATAAAATATTGATAAATTTGCTCGGCCTGATGTGTGTGTAAAGTTTTACGAGTTGTCGTTCATATTTAGAACCTCATAATCAGCTTTGTTTTATTGCCGAACAGTGCAATGCCACTCCCACAACTTTTCACGAAAAATCACGAATTTCGTATTGTGACATCCTCATGGCCGAAACAGTCATCCGAGCATATATGAGGGCGACCTTGTTGAGTTGCACGGAGAAAAACATCCAAGAAAATAACTTGTATTAGCTTTTACCAGTTGGTGGCGCTACTACTACGATGTAAAATAAGTTGGTAGATGTCTTCAGGGCTGAAGTATCCTCAAATGTGTACAACTTCGAGAAGATAGGATCATCTGAGTCATGTTGCCGGAGCTTTTGTTGCCACAGAGTACAATCGGACTTTTCAGCACCTTAATAGCCACGCCTTTTGCCAAAACGTCACAAAATTCGGCAGAGAGTAAGATCATTGTCTTGAGTCTTTTCTGACTAATTTTCAGTCGGATTCGTCAAAAGGGCACCGTGCAGTACGTGAAAATTAAAATAAAAACAAATTTTTGATTCCACTTGGCGGCACTGTGTGTATAACAAAATAATAACATTAAGATGTCTTCAGGTCGGGACGTTTTATTTACAGGTGAAGGTTTGGATTTTTAGGAGCATGTGCAGGGGAGTTATTAAGCATTCATTTATTTGTATTAGGTTCATTTTGTCTTCTTATTATTGATATTTGACTGATTCATTAAAAGCAGACAATTATGTTTTAGGTTAATTTTTTACCTGACATGTTTCGGCGAGTCTTTCGCCTTCTTCAGAGTGTCGCATGATGGTGTCTTGAGACCCGTCTTTATCAGCTGATGTACCATGAGGGTGTGACTTACCTGTCAAAAAAATGAAAAATCAGAGCAGTAAAAGAACAAGCACAACATGAACATTACAAATCAGCAATCACTGACCACTGCAAAAGGGAAAACCACATCATGGACCGGGAGAAGGGCAGGGTCATCCGCACAGAAGAGAACAAACAACAGCGCTGGATCAGAGAGGCCATTGAGATCTGCAAGCGAGGCATAAAAACCATGAACAGAGACAAGGGAGCCTTCATCCTCTCTACCACCTGGAGCAGCATTTTGGCGGAGTGAACGGACAGCGGGGGGCGTGACTTGCCTTCATTCTTGTGACAGGTAAGTCACGCCCTCATGGAACATCAGCTGATAAAGACGGGCCACAAGACACCATCATGTGACACTCTGAAGAAGGCGAAAGTCTTTCGTATTGTGACATCCTCAAGGCCTAAACACTCATCCGAGCAAATGTAAGGTAGATTTTGTTAACCTGCCCGGAGAAAAAAATCAACGAAAATAATTTGTATTTGTTTTAACCAGTTGGTGGCGCTACCACTGCGATAAAAAATAAGTTGGCAGCCGTCTTCAGGGCCTGAATATCCTCAAATGTGAAAAATTTCGAGAAGATGGATCATCTGAATCATTTTGCAGGAACTTTTGTTGCCACGGAGAATAATCAGACTCTGCGGCACCGTAATAGCCACGCCCTTCGAAGGAAAGTCACAAAAATAGGGATAGAGTAAGATCAATGTCTTCAGTCTTTTCTAGCCAATTTTCAATCAGATTCGTTAAAAGGGCACCGTGCAGTACGTCAAAATGTAAAAAATTATATTGATTGGCGCAAGGTGTATAACTGAATATAAACATATAGATGTCTTCAGGTACAGACTCTTTATGTACATGTGAAGTTTTGGATTTTTAGCAGCATGTGCAGGAGAGTTATTAAGCATTTTGTCCATTGCGGCGAAGGAAATCTTAAGTGAAAACTTTGATGCCCCGCCCCCGTCATATAGTATTTCGGAAACAAAAAATTTTAGCCCCAGTGTTTGTGCCAGGTCTTCAGATGCTACAGACAGAATTTTAAGGCAATCAGATGAAGCCTTTAGGATCAGGGTGCAAAAGAATGACCCCTGTAAACATGCAAAAAAGGGCAAAAGTCGGACTTTCAAAAATTCATAACTCACTTCCTGTTCATATTAGACGTTAAAATATCAAATTTTTCGCCATGCCCGATGAGACTGCCAAGTTTGGTGAGTTTTTGTGCATGTTTCGGGGGTCAAAAATGCGATCGAACAATCGGAAAAATAATAATAATAATAATTTCTACAAAAACAATAGGGACTTCGCAGCGGTCGCTGCTCAGGCCCTAATAATAATAATAATAATAATAATAAAAGTAATAATATTTTCTACAAAAACAATAGGGACCTCGCCGCGGTCGCTGCTCGGGCCCCAATAATAATTTCTACACAAAGTCCATTGTGGTGACCCGCCCCCTTTTAAGTAAATTCAAAATGGCCGACTTCCTGTAAAACCTAGCTCATTGCTCCAAGAGACTTTTTTGTAGGTCTTGGTCTTATACATACAGTGAACCCTCGCTACTTCGCGGTTCACCTTTCGCGGGTTCAGTGCTTCGCGGGTCTAAAAAATATTCGGGGGCATTGTAGTTTCGCCGAGCGGCACGACGGGGCGCTGGAGCGGTTAGACGGCCGGCGTGCGCCGAAGAAGAGCGTGGGCAAAGAGGAGAGTGGACGAAGAAGAGCACGTTCCCCCGGACACGATCGGTGGCGACGTTTCGCGCGGTTCGGACCGTACCAGAGCTCCGGCCAGCGTGCGTGGCAGTTAAGCCGTAGAGGAGCACCTTCCCCGGGCACGGGCGGTGCCAAGCGGCCCCTAAGTTTAACCGAATGGAAGCTCCGGAGGAGGAGGGCATGCTCGCGTCACAGTAAGCCGAAGAGGAGCACCTTCCCCGGGCACGGGCGGTTCCAAGCGGCCCCTAAGTTTAACCGAATGGAAGCTCCGGAGGAGGAGGGCATGCTCGCGTCACAGTAAGCCGAAGAGGAGCACCTTCCCCGGGCACGGGCGGTGCCAAGCGGCCCCTAAGTTTAACCGAATGGAATCTCCGGGGGAGGAGGACGGGCGTGTGTCACAGTTAAGCCAAATTGGAGCACCTCTTCTGCCCGGGCACGAGCGGAGCGCGAGGCTGTCAGTTATGAATGAATAAATGAATAAATAAATAAAGAATGCCACCTTTCATTTCACAGGGCACACCGGACGGCGTACCAGCAGGTAAAAGTCGGAGTAATTAAATAAATACAAAAAGAATGGCTGGAGAATAAAAAAATAATACGTTTTAATAATAATTTGTTTTTTTTGTTATAACATGAATTTCACTCTCTCTCTCCCCGTATATATATATATATATATATATATATATATATATATATTTATATATTTATTATATATATTGTATATTTTTTTTAAGCATTTTTGAAGGTGCGCCGCTACTTCGCGGATTTTCAGTTTTCGCGGATGGTCTCGGTCCCCATTAACCGCGATAACTGAGGGTTCACTGTACTCCATAAAATTTACAAAAAGCGAGGTGAAACACTCAACCAGAGCTGCTTTTTTTTAACATTTCTCGAGGGCCATGGCGAGCCATTTCAAAAAAGCTGCACAACTAACGTATAAAATATTGATAAATTTGCTCGGCCTGATGTGTGTGTAAAGTTTCACGAGTTGTCGTTCATATTTAGAACCTCATAATCAGCGTTGTTTTATTGCCGAACAGTGCAATGCCACTCCCACAACTTTTCACGAAAAATCACGAATTTCGTATTGTGACATCCTCATGGCCGAAACAGTCATCCGAGCATATATGAGGGCGACCTTGTTGAGTTGCACGGAGAAAAACATCCAAGAAAATAACTTGTATTAGCTTTTACCAGTTGGTGGCGCTACTACTACGATGTAAAATAAGTTGGTAGATGTCTTCTGGGCTGAAGTATCCTCAAATGTGTACAACTTCGAGAAGATAGGATCATCTGAGTCATGTTGCCGGAGCTTTTGTTGCCACAGAGTACAATCGGACTTTTCAGCACCTTAATAGCCACGCCTTTTGCCAAAACGTCACAAAATTCGGCAGAGAGTAAGATCATTGTCTTGAGTCTTTTCTGACTAATTTTCAGTCGGATTCGTCAAAAGGGCACCGTGCAGTACGTGAAAATTAAAATAAAAAAAAATTTTTGATTCCACTTGGCGGCACTGTGTGTATAACAAAATAATAACATTAAGATGTCTTCAGGTCGGGACGTTTTATTTACAGGTGAAGGTTTGGATTTTTAGGAGCATGTGCAGGGGAGTTATTAAGCATTCATTTATTTGTATTAGGTTCATTTTGTCTTCTTATTATTGATATTTGACTGATTCATTAAAAGCAGACAATTATGTTTTAGGTTAATTTTTTACCTGACATGTTTCGGCGAGTCTTTCGCCTTCTTCAGAGTGTCGCATGATGGTGTCTTGAGACCCGTCTTTATCAGCTGATGTTCCATGAGGGTGTGACTTACCTGTCAAAAAAATGAAAAAATCAGAGCAGTAAAAGAACAAGCACAACATGAACATTACAAATCAGCAATCACTGACCACTGCAAAAGGGAAAACCACATCATGGACCGGGAGAAGGGCAGGGTCATCCGCACAGAAGAGAACAAACAACAGCGCTGGATCAGAGAGGCCATTGAGATCTGCAAGCGAGGCATAAAAACCATGAACAGAGACAAGGGAGCCTTCATCCTCTCTACCACCTGGACCAGCATCTTGGCGGAGTGAACGGACAGCGGGGGGCGTGACTTGCCTTCATTCTTGTGACAGGTAAGTCACGCCCTCATGGAACATCAGCTGATAAAGACGGGTCACAAGACAGCATCATGTGACACTCTGAAGAAGGCGAAAGACTTTTGTATTGTGACATGCTCAAGGCCTAAACACTCATCCGAGCAAATATAAGGTAGATTTTGTTCACCTGCCCGGAGAAAAACATCAACGAAAATAATTTGTATTTGTTTTAACCAGTTGGTGGCGCTACCACTGCGATCAAAAATAAGTTGGCAGCCGTCTTCAGGGCCTGAATATCCTCAAATGTGAAAGATTTCCAGAAGATGGATCATCTGAATCATTTTGCAGGAACTTTTGTTGCCACGGAGAATAATCAGACTCTGCGGCACCGTAATAGCCACGCCCTTTGAAGGAAAGTCATAAAAATAGGGATAGAGTAAGATCAATGTCTTGAGTCTTTTCTAGCCAATTTTCAATCGGATTCGTTAAAAGGGCACCATGCAGTACGTCAAAATGTAAAAAATTATATTGATTGGCGCAAGGTGTATAACTGAATATAAACATATAGATGTCTTCAGGTACAGACTCTTTATGTACATGTGAAGTTTTGGATTTTTAGCAGCATGTGCAGGAGAGTTATTAAGCATTTTGCCCATTGCGGCGAAGGAAATCTTAAGTGAAAACTTTGAAGCCCCGCCCCCGTCATATAGTATTTCGGAAACAAAAAATTTTAGCCCCAGTGTTTGTCCCAGGTCTTCAGATGCTACAGACAGAATTTTAAGGCAATCAGATGAAGCCTTTAGGATCAGGGTGCAAAAGAATGACCCCTGTAAACATGCAAAAAAGGGCAAAAGTCGGACTTTCAAAAATTCATAACTCACTTCCTGTTCATATTAGACGTTAAAATATCAAATTTTTCGCCATGCCCGATGAGACTGCCAAGTTTGGTGAGTTTTTGTGCATGTTTCGGGGGTCAAAAATGCGATCGAACAATCGGAAAAATAATAATAATAATAATTTCTACAAAAACAATAGGGACTTCGCAGCGGTCGCTGCTCAGGCCCTAATAATAATAATAATAATAATAATAAAAGTAATAATGTTTTCTACAAAAACAATAGGGACCTCGCCGCGGTCGCTGCTCGGGCCCCAATAATAATTTCTACACAAAGTCCATTGTGGTGACCCGCCCCCTTTTAAGTAAATTCAAAATGGCCGACTTCCTGTAAAACCTAGCTCATTGCTCCAAGAGACTTTTTTGTAGGTCTTGGTCTTATACATACAGTGAACCCTCGCTACTTCGCGGTTCACCTTTCGCGGGTTCAGTGCTTCGCGGGTCTAAAAAATATTCGGGGGCATTGTAGTTTCGCCGAGCGGCACGACGGGGCGCTGGAGCGGTTAGACGGCCGGCGTGCGCCGAAGAAGAGCGTGGGCGAAGAGGAGAGTGGACGAAGAAGAGCACGTTCCCCCGGACACGATCGGTGGCGACGTTTCGCGCGGTTCGGACCGTACCAGAGCTCCGGCCGGCGTGCGTGGCAGTTAAGCCGTAGAGGAGCACCTTCCCCGGGCACGGGCGGTTCCAAGCGGCCCCTAAGTTTAACCGAATGGAAGCTCCGGAGGAGGAGGGCATGCTCGCGTCACAGTAAGCCGAAGAGGAGCACCTTCCCCGGGCACGGGCGGTGCCAAGCGGCCCCTAAGTTTAACCGAATGGAAGCTCCGGGGGAGGAGGGCGGGCGTGTGTCACAGTTAAGCCAAATTGGAGCACCTCTTCTGCCCGGGCACGAGCGGAGCGCGAGGCTGTCAGTTATGAATGAATAAATGAATAAATAAATAAAGAATGCCACCTTTCATTTCACAGGGCACACCGGACGGCGTACCAGCAGGTAAAAGTCGGAGTAATTAAATAAATACTAAAAGAATGGCTGGGGAATAAAAAAATAATACGTTTTAATAATAATTTGGTTTTTTTGTTATAACATGAATTTCACTCTCTCTCTCCCCGTATATATATATATATATATATATATATATATATATTTATTATATATATTGTTTATTTTTTTTAAGCATTTTTGAAGGTGCGCCGCTACTTCGCGGATTTTCAGTTTTCGCGGGTGGTCTCGGTCCCCGTTAACCGCGATAACCGAGGGTTCACTGTACTCCATAAAATTTACAAAAAGCGAGGTGAAACACTCAACCAGAGCTGCTTTTTTTAACATTTCTCGAGGGCCATGGCGAGCCATTTCAAAAAAGCTGCACAACTAACGTATAAAATATTGATAAATTTGCTCGGCCTGATGTGTGTGTAAAGTTTTACGAGTTGTCGTTCATATTTAGAACCTCATAATCAGCTTTGTTTTATTGCCGAACAGTGCAATGCCACTCCCACAACTTTTCATGAAAAAGGACGAATTTCGTATTGTGACATCCTCATGGCCGAAACAGTCATCCGAGCATATATGAGGGCGACCTTGTTGAGTTGCACGGAGAAAAACATCCAAGAAAATAACTTGTATTAGCTTTTACCAGTTGGTGGCGCTACTACTACGATGTAAAATAAGTTGGTAGATGTCTTCAGGGCTGAAGTATCCTCAAATGTGTACAACTTCGAGAAGATAGGATCATCTGAGTCATGTTGCCGGAGCTTTTGTTGCCACAGAGTACAATCGGACTTTTCAGCACCTTAATAGCCACGCCTTTTGCCAAAACGTCACAAAATTCGGCAGAGAGTAAGATCATTGTCTTGAATCTTTTCTGACTCATTTTCAGTCGGATTCGTCAAAAGGGCACCGTGCAGTACGTGAAAATTAAAATAAAAACAAATTTTTGATTCCACTTGGCGGCACTGTGTGTATAACAAAATAATAACATTAAGATGTCTTCAGGTCGGGACGTTTTATTTACAGGTGAAGGTTTGGATTTTTAGGAGCATGTGCAGGGGAGTTATTAAGCATTCATTTATTTGTATTAGGTTCATTTTGTCTTCTTATTATTGATATTTGACTGATTCATTAAAAGCAGACAATTATGTTTTAGGTTAATTTTTTACCTGACATGTTTCGGCGAGTCTTTTGCCTTCTTCAGAGTGTCGCATGATGGTGTCTTGAGCTGATGTTCCATGAGGGTGTGACTTACCTGTCAAAAAAATGAAAAAATCAGAGCAGTAAAAGAACAAGCACAACATGAACATTACAAATCAGCAATCACTGACCACTGCAAAAGGGAAAACCACATCATGGACCGGGAGAAGGGCAGGGTCATCCGCACAGAAGAGAACAAACAACAGCGCTGGATCAGAGAGGCCATTGAGATCTGCAAGCGAGGCATAAAAACCATGAACAGAGACAAGGGAGCCTTCATCCTCTCTACCACCTGGAGCAGCATCTTGGCGGAGTGAACGGACAGCGGGGGGCGTGACTTGCCTTCATTCTTGTGACAGGTAAGTCACGCCCTCATGGAACATCAGCTGATAAAGACGGGTCACAAGACAGCATCATGTGACACTCTGAAGAAGGCGAAAGACTTTCGTATTGTGACATGCTCAAGGCCTAAACACTCATCCGAGCAAATATAAGGTAGATTTTGTTCACCTGCCCGGAGAAAAACATCAACGAAAATAATTTGTATTTGTTTTAACCAGTTGGTGGCACTACCACTGCGATCAAAAATAAGTTGGCAGCCGTCTTCAGGGCCTGAATATCCTCAAATGTGAAAGATTTCCAGAAGATGGATCATCTGAATCATTTTGCAGGAACTTTTGTTGCCACGGAGAATAATCAGACTCTGCGGCACCGTAATAGCCACGCCCTTTGAAGGAAAGTCGTAAAAATAGGGATAGAGTAAGATCAATGTCTTGAGTCTTTTCTAGCCAATTTTCAATCAGATTCGTTAAAAGGGCTACGTGCAGTACGTCAAAATGTAAAAAATGATATTGATTGGCGCAAGGTGTATAACTGAATATAAACATATAGATGTCTTCAGGTACAGACTCTTTATGTACATGTGAAGTTTTGGATTTTTAGCAGCATGTGCAGGAGAGTTATTAAGCATTTTGTCCATTGCGGCGAAGGAAATCTTAAGTGAAAACTTTGATGCCCCGCCCCCGTCATATAGTATTTCGGAAACAAAAAATTTTAGCCCCAGTGTTTGTCCCAGGTCTTCAGATGCTACAGACAGAATTTTAAGGCAATCAGATGAAGCCTTTAGGATCAGGGTGCAAAAGAATGACCCCTGTAAACATGCAAAAAAGGGCAAAAGTCGGACTTTCAAAAATTCATAACTCACTTCCTGTTCATATTAGACGTTAAAATATCAAATTTTTCGCCATGCCCGATGAGACTGCCAAGTTTGGTGAGTTTTTGTGCATGTTTCGGGGGTCAAAAATGCGATCGAACAATCGGAAAAATAATAATAATAATAATTTCTACAAAAACAATAGGGACTTCGCAGCGGTCGCTGCTCAGGCCCTAATAATAATAATAATAATAATAATAAAAGTAATAATATTTTCTACAAAAACAATAGGGACCTCGCCGCGGTCGCTGCTCGGGCCCCAATAATAATTTCTACACAAAGTCCATTGTGGTGACCCGCCCCCTTTTAAGTAAATTCAAAATGGCCGACTTCCTGTAAAACCTAGCTCATTGCTCCAAGAGACTTTTTTGTAGGTCTTGGTCTTATACATACAGTGAACCCTCGCTACTTCGCGGTTCACCTTTCGCGGGTTCAGTGCTTCGCGGGTCTAAAAAATATTCGGGGGCATTGTAGTTTCGCCGAGCGGCACGATGGGGCGCTGGAGCGGTTAGACGGCCGGCGTGCGCCGAAGAAGAGCGTGGGCGAAGAGGAGAGTGGACGAAGAAGAGCACGTTCCCCCGGACACGATCGGTGGCGACGTTTCGCGCGGTTCGGACCGTACCAGAGCTCCGGCCAGCGTGCGTGGCAGTTAAGCCGTAGAGGAGCACCTTCCCCGGGCACGGGCGGTGCCAAGCGGCCCCTAAGTTTAACCGAATGGAAGCTCCGGAGGAGGAGGGCATGCTCGCGTCACAGTAAGCCGAAGAGGAGCACCGTCCCCGGGCACGGGCGGTTCCAAGCGGCCCCTAAGTTTAACCGAATGGAAGCTCCGGAGGAGGAGGGCATGCTCGCGTCACAGTAAGCCGAAGAGGAGCACCTTCCCCGGGCACGGGCGGTGCCAAGCGGCCCCTAAGTTTAACCGAATGGAATCTCCGGGGGAGGAGGACGGGCGTGTGTCACAGTTAAGCCAAATTGGAGCACCTCTTCTGCCCGGGCACGAGCGGAGCGCGAGGCTGTCAGTTATGAATGAATAAATGAATAAATAAATAAAGAATGCCACCTTTCATTTCACAGGGCACACCGGACGGCGTACCAGCAGGTAAAAGTCGGAGTAATTAAATAAATACAAAAAGAATGGCTGGGGAATAAAAAAATAATACGTTTTAATAATAATTAGTTTTTTTTGTTAAAACATGAATTTCACTCTCTCTCTCCCCGTATATATATATATATATATATATATATATATATATATATATATATATATTTATTATATATATATATATATATATATATATATATATATATATATATATATATATATATATATATTTATTATATATATTGTATATTTTTTTTAAGCATTTTTGAAGGTGCGCCGCTACTTCGCGGATTTTCAGTTTTCGCGGGTGGTCTCGGTCCCCATTAACCGCGATAACCGAGGGTTCACTGTACTCCATAAAATTTACAAAAAGCGAGGTGAAACACTCAACCAGAGCTGCTTTTTTTTAACATTTCTCGAGGGCCATGGCGAGCCATTTCAAAAAAGCTGCACAACTAACGTATAAAATATTGATAAATTTGCTCGGCCTGATGTGTGTGTAAAGTTTCACGAGTTGTCGTTCATATTTAGAACCTCATAATCAGCGTTGTTTTATTGCCGAACAGTGCAATGCCACTCCCACAACTTTTCACGAAAAAGGACTAATTTCGTATTGTGACATCCTCATGGCCGAAACAGTCATCCGAGCATATATGAGGGCGACCTTGTTGAGTTGCACGGAGAAAAACATCCAAGAAAATAACTTGTATTAGCTTTTACCAGTTGGTGGCGCTACTACTACAATGTAAAATAAGTTGGTAGATGTCTTCAGGGCTGAAGTATCCTCAAATGTGTACAACTTCGAGAAGATAGGATCATCTGAGTCATGTTGCCGGAGCTTTTGTTGCCACAGAGTACAATCGGACTTTTCAGCACCTTAATAGCCACGCCTTTTGCCAAAACGTCACAAAATTCGGCAGAGAGTAAGATCATTGTCTTGAGTCTTTTCTGACTAATTTTCAGTCGGATTCGTCAAAAGGGCACCGTGCAGTACGTGAAAATTAAAATAAAAAAAAATTTTTGATTCCACTTGGCGGCACTGTGTGTATAACAAAATAATAACATTAAGATGTCTTCAGGTCGGGACGTTTTATTTACAGGTGAAGGTTTGGATTTTTAGGAGCATGTGCAGGGGAGTTATTAAGCATTCATTTATTTGTATTAGGTTCATTTTGTCTTCTTATTATTGAGATTTGACTGATTCATTAAAAGCAGACAATTATGTTTTAGGTTAATTTTTTACCTGACATGTTTCGGCGAGTCTTTCGCCTACTTCAGAGTGTCGCATGATGGTGTCTTGAGACCCGTCTTTATCAGCTGATGTTCCATGAGGGTGTGACTTACCTGTCAAAAAAATGAAAAAATCAGAGCAGTAAAAGAACAAGCACAACATGAACATTACAAATCAGCAATCACTGACCACTGCAAAAGGGAAAACCACATCATGGACCGGGAGAAGGGCAGGGTCATCCGCACAGAAGAGAACAAACAACAGCGCTGGATCAGAGAGGCCATTGAGATCTGCAAGCGAGGCATAAAAACCATGAACAGAGACAAGGGAGCCTTCATCCTCTCTACCACCTGGACCAGCATCTTGGCGGAGTGAACGGACAGCGGGGGGCGTGACTTGCCTTCATTCTTGTGACAGGTAAGTCACGCCCTCATGGAACATCAGCTGATAAAGACGGGTCACAAGACAGCATCATGTGACACTCTGAAGAAGGCGAAAGACTTTTGTATTGTGACATGCTCAAGGCCTAAACACTCATCCGAGCAAATATAAGGTAGATTTTGTTCACCTGCCCGGAGAAAAACATCAACGAAAATAATTTGTATTTGTTTTAACCAGTTGGTGGCGCTACCACTGCGATCAAAAATAAGTTGGCAGCCGTCTTCAGGGCCTGAATATCCTCAAATGTGAAAGATTTCCAGAAGATGGATCATCTGAATCATTTTGCAGGAACTTTTGTTGCCACGGAGAATAATCAGACTCTGCGGCACCGTAATAGCCACGCCCTTTGAAGGAAAGTCATAAAAATAGGGATAGAGTAAGATCAATGTCTTGAGTCTTTTCTAGCCAATTTTCAATCGGATTCGTTAAAAGGGCACCATGCAGTACGTCAAAATGTAAAAAATGATATTGATTGGCGCAAGGTGTATAACTGAATATAAACATATAGATGTCTTCAGGTACAGACTCTTTATGTACATGTGAAGTTTTGGATTTTTAGCAGCATGTGCAGGAGAGTTATTAAGCATTTTGTCCATTGCGGCGAAGGAAATCTTAAGTGAAAACTTTGAAGCCCCGCCCCCGTCATATAGTATTTCGGAAACAAAAAATTTTAGCCCCAGTGTTTGTCCCAGGTCTTCAGATGCTACAGACAGAATTTTAAGGCAATCAGATGAAGCCTTTAGGATCAGGGTGCAAAAGAATGACCCCTGTAAACATGCAAAAAAGGGCAAAAGTCGGACTTTCAAAAATTCATAACTCACTTCCTGTTCATATTAGACGTTAAAATATCAAATTTTTCGCCATGCCCGATGAGACTGCCAAGTTTGGTGAGTTTTTGTGCATGTTTCGGGGGTCAAAAATGCGATCGAACAATCGGAAAAATAATAATAATAATAATTTCTACAAAAACAATAGGGACTTCGCAGCGGTCGCTGCTCAGGCCCTAATAATAATAATAATAATAATAATAAAAGTAATAATGTTTTCTACAAAAACAATAGGGACCTCGCCGCGTTCGCTGCTTGGGCCCCAATAATAATTTCTACACAAAGTCCATTGTGGTGACCCGCCCCCTTTTAAGTAAATTCAAAATGGCCGACTTCCTGTAAAACCTAGCTCATTGCTCCAAGAGACTTTTTTGTAGGTCTTGGTCTTATACATACAGTGAACCCTCGCTACTTTGCGGTTCACCTTTCGCGGGTTCAGTGCTTCGCGGGTCTAAAAAATATTCGGGGGCATTGTAGTTTCGCCGAGCGGCACGACGGGGCGCTGGAGCGGTTAGACGGCCGGCGTGCGCCGAAGAAGAGCGTGGGCGAAGAGGAGAGTGGACGAAGAAGAGCACGTTCCCCCGGACACGATCGGTGGCGACGTTTCGCGCGGTTCGGACCGTACCAGAGCTCCGGCCGGCGTGCGTGGCAGTTAAGCCGTAGAGGAGCACCTTCCCCGGGCACGGGCGGTTCCAAGCGGCCCCTAAGTTTAACCGAATGGAAGCTCCGGAGGAGGAGGGCATGCTCGCGTCACAGTAAGCCGAAGAGGAGCACCTTCCCCGGGCACGGGCGGTGCCAAGCGGCCCCTAAGTTTAACCGAATGGAAGCTCCGGGGGAGGAGGGCGGGCGTGTGTCACAGTTAAGCCAAATTGGAGCACCTCTTCTGCCCGGGCACGAGCGGAGCGCGAGGCTGTCAGTTATGAATGAATAAATGAATAAATAAATAAAGAATGCCACCTTTCATTTCACAGGGCACACCGGACGGCGTACCAGCAGGTAAAAGTCGGAGTAATTAAATAAATACTAAAAGAATGGCTGGGGAATAAAAAAATAATACGTTTTAATAATAATTTGGTTTTTTTGTTATAACATGAATTTCACTCTCTCTCTCCCCGTATATATATATATATATATATATATATATATATATATATATTTATTATATATATTGTTTATTTTTTTTAAGCATTTTTGAAGGTGCGCCGCTACTTCGCGGATTTTCAGTTTTCGCGGGTGGTCTCGGTCCCCGTTAACCGCGATAACCGAGGGTTCACTGTACTCCATAAAATTTACAAAAAGCGAGGTGAAACACTCAACCAGAGCTGCTTTTTTTAACATTTCTCGAGGGCCATGGCGAGCCATTTCAAAAAAGCTGCACAACTAACGTATAAAATATTGATAAATTTGCTCGGCCTGATGTGTGTGTAAAGTTTTACGAGTTGTCGTTCATATTTAGAACCTCATAATCAGCTTTGTTTTATTGCCGAACAGTGCAATGCCACTCCCACAACTTTTCATGAAAAAGGACGAATTTCGTATTGTGACATCCTCATGGCCGAAACAGTCATCCGAGCATATATGAGGGCGACCTTGTTGAGTTGCACGGAGAAAAACATCCAAGAAAATAACTTGTATTAGCTTTTACCAGTTGGTGGCGCTACTACTACGATGTAAAATAAGTTGGTAGATGTCTTCAGGGCTGAAGTATCCTCAAATGTGTACAACTTCGAGAAGATAGGATCATCTGAGTCATGTTGCCGGAGCTTTTGTTGCCACAGAGTACAATCGGACTTTTCAGCACCTTAATAGCCACGCCTTTTGCCAAAACGTCACAAAATTCGGCAGAGAGTAAGATCATTGTCTTGAATCTTTTCTGACTCATTTTCAGTCGGATTCGTCAAAAGGGCACCGTGCAGTACGTGAAAATTAAAATAAAAACAAATTTTTTATTCCACTTGGCGGCACTGTGTGTATAACAAAATAATAACATTAAGATGTCTTCAGGTCGGGACGTTTTATTTACAGGTGAAGGTTTGGATTTTTAGGAGCATGTGCAGGGGAGTTATTAAGCATTCATTTATTTGTATTAGGTTCATTTTGTCTTCTTATTATTGATATTTGACTGATTCATTAAAAGCAGACAATTATGTTTTAGGTTAATTTTTTACCTGACATGTTTCGGCGAGTCTTTTGCCTTCTTCAGAGTGTCGCATGATGGTGTCTTGAGCTGATGTTCCATGAGGGTGTGACTTACCTGTCAAAAAAATGAAAAAATCAGAGCAGTAAAAGAACAAGCACAACATGAACATTACAAATCAGCAATCACTGACCACTGCAAAAGGGAAAACCACATCATGGACCGGGAGAAGGGCAGGGTCATCCGCACAGAAGAGAACAAACAACAGCGCTGGATCAGAGAGGCCATTGAGATCTGCAAGCGAGGCATAAAAACCATGAACAGAGACAAGGGAGCCTTCATCCTCTCTACCACCTGGAGCAGCATCTTGGCGGAGTGAACGGACAGCGGGGGGCGTGACTTGCCTTCATTCTTGTGACAGGTAAGTCACGCCCTCATGGAACATCAGCTGATAAAGACGGGTCACAAGACAGCATCATGTGACACTCTGAAGAAGGCGAAAGACTTTCGTATTGTGACATGCTCAAGGCCTAAACACTCATCCGAGCAAATATAAGGTAGATTTTGTTCACCTGCCCGGAGAAAAACATCAACGAAAATAATTTGTATTTGTTTTAACCAGTTGGTGGCACTACCACTGCGATCAAAAATAAGTTGGCAGCCGTCTTCAGGGCCTGAATATCCTCAAATGTGAAAGATTTCCAGAAGATGGATCATCTGAATCATTTTGCAGGAACTTTTGTTGCCACGGAGAATAATCAGACTCTGCGGCACCGTAATAGCCACGCCCTTTGAAGGAAAGTCGTAAAAATAGGGATAGAGTAAGATCAATGTCTTGAGTCTTTTCTAGCCAATTTTCAATCAGATTCGTTAAAAGGGCTACGTGCAGTACGTCAAAATGTAAAAAATGATATTGATTGGCGCAAGGTGTATAACTGAATATAAACATATAGATGTCTTCAGGTACAGACTCTTTATGTACATGTGAAGTTTTGGATTTTTAGCAGCATGTGCAGGAGAGTTATTAAGCATTTTGTCCATTGCGGCGAAGGAAATCTTAAGTGAAAACTTTGATGCCCCGCCCCCGTCATATAGTATTTCGGAAACAAAAAATTTTAGCCCCAGTGTTTGTCCCAGGTCTTCAGATGCTACAGACAGAATTTTAAGGCAATCAGATGAAGCCTTTAGGATCAGGGTGCAAAAGAATGACCCCTGTAAACATGCAAAAAAGGGCAAAAGTCGGACTTTCAAAAATTCATAACTCACTTCCTGTTCATATTAGACGTTAAAATATCAAATTTTTCGCCATGCCCGATGAGACTGCCAAGTTTGGTGAGTTTTTGTGCATGTTTCGGGGGTCAAAAATGCGATCGAACAATCGGAAAAATAATAATAATAATAATTTCTACAAAAACAATAGGGACTTCGCAGCGGTCGCTGCTCAGGCCCTAATAATAATAATAATAATAATAATAAAAGTAATAATATTTTCTACAAAAACAATAGGGACCTCGCCGCGGTCGCTGCTCGGGCCCCAATAATAATTTCTACACAAAGTCCATTGTGGTGACCCGCCCCCTTTTAAGTAAATTCAAAATGGCCGACTTCCTGTAAAACCTAGCTCATTGCTCCAAGAGACTTTTTTGTAGGTCTTGGTCTTATACATACAGTGAACCCTCGCTACTTCGCGGTTCACCTTTCGCGGGTTCAGTGCTTCGCGGGTCTAAAAAATATTCGGGGGCATTGTAGTTTCGCCGAGCGGCACGATGGGGCGCTGGAGCGGTTAGACGGCCGGCGTGCGCCGAAGAAGAGCGTGGGCGAAGAGGAGAGTGGACGAAGAAGAGCACGTTCCCCCGGACACGATCGGTGGCGACGTTTCGCGCGGTTCGGACCGTACCAGAGCTCCGGCCAGCGTGCGTGGCAGTTAAGCCGTAGAGGAGCACCTTCCCCGGGCACGGGCGGTGCCAAGCGGCCCCTAAGTTTAACCGAATGGAAGCTCCGGAGGAGGAGGGCATGCTCGCGTCACAGTAAGCCGAAGAGGAGCACCGTCCCCGGGCACGGGCGGTTCCAAGCGGCCCCTAAGTTTAACCGAATGGAAGCTCCGGAGGAGGAGGGCATGCTCGCGTCACAGTAAGCCGAAGAGGAGCACCTTCCCCGGGCACGGGCGGTGCCAAGCGGCCCCTAAGTTTAACCGAATGGAATCTCCGGGGGAGGAGGACGGGCGTGTGTCACAGTTAAGCCAAATTGGAGCACCTCTTCTGCCCGGGCACGAGCGGAGCGCGAGGCTGTCAGTTATGAATGAATAAATGAATAAATAAATAAAGAATGCCACCTTTCATTTCACAGGGCACACCGGACGGCGTACCAGCAGGTAAAAGTCGGAGTAATTAAATAAATACAAAAAGAATGGCTGGGGAATAAAAAAATAATACGTTTTAATAATAATTTGGTTTTTTTGTTATAACATGAATTTCACTCTCTCTCTCCCCGTATATATATATATATATTTCTATATATATATATATATATATATATATATATATATATATATATATATATATATATATATTTATATATTTATTGTATATATTGTATATTTTTTTTAAGCATTTTTGAAGGTGCGCCGCTACTTCGCGGATTTTCAGTTTTCGCGGGTGGTCTCGGTCCCCATTAACCGCGATAACCGAGGGTTCACTGTACTCCATAAAATTTACAAAAAGCGAGGTGAAACACTCAACCAGAGCTGCTTTTTTTTAACATTTCTCGAGGGCCATGGCGAGCCATTTCAAAAAAGCTGCACAACTAACGTATAAAATATTGATAAATTTGCTCGGCCTGATGTGTGTGTAAAGTTTTACGAGTTGTCGTTCATATTTAGAACCTCATAATCAGCTTTGTTTTATTGCCGAACAGTGCAATGCCACTCCCACAACTTTTCACGAAAAATCACGAATTTCGTATTGTGACATCCTCATGGCCGAAACAGTCAACCGAGCATATATGAGGGCGACCTTGTTGAGTTGCACGGAGAAAAACATCCAAGAAAATAACTTGTATTAGCTTTTACCAGTTGGTGGCGCTACTACTACAATGTAAAATAAGTTGGTAGATGTCTTCAGGGCTGAAGTATCCTCAAATGTGTACAACTTCGAGAAGATAGGATCATCTGAGTCATGTTGCCGGAGCTTTTGTTGCCACAGAGTACAATCGGACTTTTCAGCACCTTAATAGCCACGCCTTTTGCCAAAACGTCACAAAATTCGGCAGAGAGTAAGATCATTGTCTTGAGTCTTTTCTGACTAATTTTCAGTCGGATTCGTCAAAAGGGCACCGTGCAGTACGTGAAAATTAAAATAAAAAAAATTTTTTGATTCCACTTGGCGGCACTGTGTGTATAACAAAATAATAACATTAAGATGTCTTCAGGTCGGGACGTTTTATTTACAGGTGAAGGTTTGGATTTTTAGGAGCATGTGCAGGGGAGTTATTAAGCATTCATTTATTTGTATTAGGTTCATTTTGTCTTCTTATTATTGATATTTGACTGATTCATTAAAAGCAGACAATTATGTTTTAGGTTAATTTTTTACCTGACATGTTTTGGCGAGTCTTTCGCCTTCTTCAGAGTGTCGCATGATGGTGTCTTGAGACCCGTCTATATCAGCTGATGTTCCATGAGGGTGTGACTTACCTGTCAAAAAAATGAAAAAATCAGAGCAGTAAAAGAACAAGCACAACATGAACATTACAAATCAGCAATCACTGACCACTGCAAAAGGGAAAACCACATCATGGACCGGGAGAAGGGCAGGGTCATCCGCACAGAAGAGAACAAACAACAGCGCTGGATCAGAGAGGCCATTGAGATCTGCAAGCGAGGCATAAAAACCATGAACAGAGACAAGGGAGCCTTCATCCTCTCTACCACCTGGACCAGCATCTTGGCGGAGTGAACGGACAGCGGGGGGCGTGACTTGCCTTCATTCTTGTGACAGGTAAGTCACGCCCTCATGGAACATCAGCTGATAAAGACGGGTCACAAGACAGCATCATGTGACACTCTGAAGAAGGCGAAAGACTTTTGTATTGTGACATGCTCAAGGCCTAAACACTCATCCGAGCAAATATAAGGTAGATTTTGTTCACCTGCCCGGAGAAAAACATCAACGAAAATAATTTGTATTTGTTTTAACCAGTTGGTGGCGCTACCACTGCGATCAAAAATAAGTTGGCAGCCGTCTTCAGGGCCTGAATATCCTCAAATGTGAAAGATTTCCAGAAGATGGATCATCTGAATCATTTTGCAGGAACTTTTGTTGCCACGGAGAATAATCAGACTCTGCGGCACCGTAATAGCCACGCCCTTTGAAGGAAAGTCATAAAAATAGGGATAGAGTAAGATCAATGTCTTGAGTCTTTTCTAGCCAATTTTCAATCGGATTCGTTAAAAGGGCACCATGCAGTACGTCAAAATGTAAAAAATGATATTGATTGGCGCAAGGTGTATAACTGAATATAAACATATAGATGTCTTCAGGTACAGACTCTTTATGTACATGTGAAGTTTTGGATTTTTAGCAGCATGTGCAGGAGAGTTATTAAGCATTTTGTCCATTGCGGCGAAGGAAATCTTAAGTGAAAACTTTGAAGCCCCGCCCCCGTCATATAGTATTTCGGAAACAAAAATTTTAGCCCCAGTGTTTGTCCCAGGTCTTCAGATGCTACAGACAGAATTTTAAGGCAATCAGATGAAGCCTTTAGGATCAGGGTGCAAAAGAATGACCCCTGTAAACATGCAAAAAAGGGCAAAAGTCGGACTTTCAAAAATTCATAACTCACTTCCTGTTCATATTAGACGTTAAAATATCAAATTTTTCGCCATGCCCGATGAGTCTGCCAAGTTTGGTGAGTTTTTGTGCATGTTTCGGGGGTCAAAAATGCGATCGAACAATCGGAAAAATAATAATAATAATAATTTCTACAAAAACAATAGGGACTTCGCAGCGGTCGCTGCTCAGGCCCTAATAGTAATAATAATAATAATAATAATAAAAGTAATAATGTTTTCTACAAAAACAATAGGGACCTCGCCGCGGTCGCTGCTCGGGCCCCAATAATAATTTCTACACAAAGTCCATTGTGGTGACCCGCCCCCTTTTAAGTAAATTCAAAATGGCCGACTTCCTGTAAAACCTAGCTCATTGCTCCAAGAGACTTTTTTGTAGGTCTTGGTCTTATACATACAGTGAACCCTCGCTACTTCGCGGTTCACCTTTCGCGGGTTCAGTGCTTCGCGGGTCTAAAAAATATTCGGGGGCATTGTAGTTTCGCCGAGCGGCACGACGGGGCGCTGGAGCGGTTAGACGGCCGGCGTGCGCCGAAGAAGAGCGTGGGCGAAGAGGAGAGTGGACGAAGAAGAGCACGTTCCCCCGGAAACGATCGGTGGCGACGTTTCGCGCGGTTCGGACCGTACCAGAGCTCCGGCCGGCGTGCGTGGCAGTTAAGCCGTAGAGGAGCACCTTCCCCGGGCACGGGCGGTTCCAAGTGGCCCCTAAGTTTAACCGAATGGAAGCTCCGGAGGAGGAGGGCATGCTCGCGTCACAGTAAGCCGAAGAGGAGCACCTTCCCCGGGCACGGGCGGTGCCAAGCGGCCCCTAAGTTTAACCGAATGGAAGCTCCGGGGGAGGAGGGCGGGCGTGTGTCACAGTTAAGCCAAATTGGAGCACCTCTTCTACCCGGGCACGAGCGGAGCGCGAGGCTGTCAGTTATGAATGAATAAATGAATAAATAAATAAAAGAATGCCACCTTTCATTTCACAGGGCACACCGGACGGCGTACCAGCAGGTAAAAGTCGGAGTAATTAAATAAATACTAAAAGAATGGCTGGGGAATAAAAAAATAATACGTTTTAATAATAATTTGGTTTTTTTGTTATAACATGAATTTCACTCTCTCTCTCCCCGTATATATATATATATATATATATATATATATATATATATATATATATATATATATATATATATATATATATATATATATTTATTATATATATTGTATATTTTTTTTAAGCATTTTTGAAGGTGCGCCGCTACTTCGCGGATTTTCAGTTTTCGCGGGTGGTCTCGGTCCCCATTAACCGCGATAACCGAGGGTTCACTGTACTCCATAAAATTTACAAAAAGCGAGGTGAAACACTCAACCAGAGCTGCTTTTTTTAACATTTCTCGAGGGCCATGGCGAGCCATTTCAAAAAAGCTGCACAACTAACGTATAAAATATTGATAAATTTGCTCGGCCTGATGTGTGTGTAAAGTTTTACGAGTTGTCGTTCATATTTAGAACCTCATAATCAGCTTTGTTTTATTGCCGAACAGTGCAATGCCACTCCCACAACTTTTCACGAAAAAGGACGAATTTCGTATTGTGACATCCTCATGGCCGAAACAGTCATCCGAGCATATATGAGGGCGACCTTGTTGAGTTGCACGGAGAAAAACATCCAAGAAAATAACTTGTATTAGCTTTTACCAGTTGGTGGCGCTACTACTACGATGTAAAATAAGTTGGTAGATGTCTTCAGGGCTGAAGTATCCTCAAATGTGTACAACTTCGAGAAGATAGGATCATCTGAGTCATGTTGCCGGAGATTTTGTTGCCACAGAGTACAATCGGACTTTTCAGCACCTTAATAGCCACGCCTTTTGCCAAAACGTCACAAAATTCGGCAGGGAGTAAGATCATTGTCTTGAGTCTTTTCTGACTAATTTTCAGTCGGATTCGTCAAAAGGGCACCGTGCAGTACGTGAAAATTAAAATAAAAACAAATTTTTGATTCCACTTGGCGGCACTGTGTGTATAACAAAATAATAACATTAAGATGTCTTCAGGTCGGGACGTTTTATTTACAGGTGAAGGTTTGGATTTTTAGGAGCATGTGCAGGGGAGTTATTAAGCATTCATTTATTTGTATTAGGTTCATTTTGTCTTCTTATTATTGATATTTGACTGATTCATTAAAAGCAGACAATTATGTTTTAGGTTAATTTTTTACCTGACATGTTTCGGCGAGTCTTTCGCCTTCTTCAGAGTGTCGCATGATGGTGTCTTGAGCTGATGTTCCATGAGGGTGTGACTTACCTGTCAAAAAAATGAAAAAAATCAGAGCAGTAAAAGAACAAGCACAACATGAACATTACAAATCAGCAATCACTGACCACTGCAAAAGGGAAAACCACATCATGGACCGGGAGAAGGGCAGGGTCATCCGCACAGAAGAGAACAAACAACAGCGCTGGATCAGAGAGGCCATTGAGATCTGCAAGCGAGGCATAAAAACCATGAACAGAGACAAGGGAGCCTTCATCCTCTCTACCACCTGGACCAGCATCTTGGCGGAGTGAACGGACAGCGGGGGGCGTGACTTGCCTTCATTCTTGTGACAGGTAAGTCACGCCCTCATGGAACATCAGCTGATAAAGACGGGTCACAAGACAGCATCATGTGACACTCTGAAGAAGGCGAAAGACTTTCGTATTGTGACATGCTCAAGGCCTAAACACTCATCCGAGCAAATATAAGGTAGATTTTGTTCACCTGCCCGGAGAAAAACATCAACGAAAATAATTTGTATTTGTTTTAACCAGTTGGTGGCGCTACCACTGCGATCAAAAATAAGTTGGCAGCCGTCTTCAGGGCCTGAATATCCTCAAATGTGAAAAATTTCGAGAAGATGGATCATCTGAATCATTTTGCAGGAACTTTTGTTGCCACGGAGAATAATCAGACTCTGCGGCACCGTAATAGCCACGCCCTTCGAAGGAAAGTCACAAAAATAGGGATAGAGTAAGATCAATGTCTTGAGTCTTTTCTAGCCAATTTTCAATCAGATTCGTTAAAAGGGCACCGTGCAGTACGTAAAAATGTAAAAAATGATATTGATTGGCGCAAGGTGTATAACTGAATATAAACATATAGATGTCTTCAGGTACAGACTTTTTATGTACATGTGAAGTTTTGGATTTTTAGCAGCATGTGCAGGAGAGTTATTAAGCATTTTGTCCATTGCGGCGAAGGAAATCTTAAGTGAAAACTTTGAAGCCCCGCCCCCGTCATATAGTATTTCGGAAACAAAAAATTTTAGCCCCAGTGTTTGTCCCAGGTCTTCAGATGCTACAGACAGAATTTTAAGGCAATCAGATGAAGCCTTTAGGATCAGGGTGCAAAAGAATGACCCCTGTAAACATGCAAAAAAGGGCAAAAGTCGGACTTTCAAAAATTCATAACTCACTTCCTGTTCATATTAGACGTTAAAATATCAAATTTTTCGCCATGCCCGATGAGACTGCCAAGTTTGGTGAGTTTTTGTGCATGTTTCGGGGGTCAAAAATGCGATCGAACAATCGGAAAAATAATAATAATAATAATTTCTACAAAAACAATAGGGACTTCGCAGCGGTCGCTGCTCAGGCCCTAATAATAATAATAATAATATTAATAATAATAAAAGTAATAATATTTTCTACAAAAACAATAGGGACCTCGCAGCCGTCGCAGCTCGGGCCCTAATAACAATTTCTAGAAAAACAATAGGGACCTCGCAGCGGTCACTGCTCGGGCCCTAATAATAATAATAATAAAAATAATAATAATTTCCACAAAAACAATGGGGACCTCGTAGCGGTCGCTGCTCAGGCCCTAATAATAATTTCTACAAAAACAATAGGGACCTCGCCGCCGTCGCTGCTCGGGCCCCAATAATAATTTCTACACAAAGTCCATTGTGGTGACCCGCCCCCTTTTAAGTAAATTCAAAATGGCCGACTTCCTGTAAAACCTAGCTCATTGCTCCAAGAGACTTTTTTGTAGGTCTTGGTCTTATACATACAGTGAACCCTCGCTACTTCGCGGTTCACCTTTCGCGGGTTCAGTGCTTCGCGGGTCTAAAAAATATTCGGGGGCATTGTAGTTTCGCCGAGCGGCACGACGGGGCGCTGGAGCGGTTAGACGGCCGGCGTGCGCCGAAGAAGAGCGTGGGCGAAGAGGAGAGTGGACGAAGAAGAGCACGTTCTCCCGGACACGATCGGTGGCGACGTTTCGCGCGGTTCGGACCGTACCAGAGCTCCGGCCGGCGTGCGTGGCAGTTAAGCCGTAGAGGAGCACCTTCCCCGGGCACGGGCGGTGCCAAGCGGCCCCTAAGTTTAACCGAATGGAAGCTCCGGAGGAGGAGGGCATGCTCGCGTCACAGTAAGCCGAAGAGGAGCACCTTCCCCGGGCACGGGCGGTTCCAAGCGGCCCCTAAGTTTAACCGAATGGAAGCTCCGGAGGAGGAGGGCATGCTCGCGTCACAGTAAGCCGAAGAGGAGCACCTTCCCCGGGCACGGGCGGTTCCAAGCGGCCCCTAAGTTTAACTGAATGGAAGCTCCGGAGGAGGAGGGCATGCTCGCGTCACAGTAAGCCGAAGAGGAGCACCTTCCCCGGGCACGGGCGGTGCCAAGCGGCCCCTAAGTTTAACCGAATGGAAGTTCCGGGGGAGGAGGGCGGGCGTGTGTCACAGTTAAGCCGAATTGGAGCACCTCTTCCGCCCGGGCACGAGCGGAGCGCGAGGCTGTCAGTTATGAATGAATAAATGAATAAATAAATAAAGAATGCCACCTTTCATTTCACAGGGCACACCGGACGGCGTACCAGCAGGTAAAAGTCGGAGTAATTAAATAAATACAAAAAGAATGGCTGGGGAATAAAAAAATAATACGTTTTAATAATAATTTGGTTTTTTTGTTATAAAATGAATTTCACTCTCTCTCTCCCCGTATATATATATATATATATATATATATATATATATATTTATTATATATATTGTATATTTTTTTTAAGCATTTTTGAAGGTGCGCCGCTACTTCGCGGATTTTCAGTTTTCGCGGGTGGTCTCGGTCCCCATTAACCGCGATAACCGAGGGTTCACTGTACTCCATAAAATTTACAAAAAGCGAGGTGAAACACTCAATCAGGGCTGCTTTTTTGAACATTTCTCGAGGGCCATGGCGAGCCATTTCAAAAAAGCTGCACAACTAACGTATAAAATATTGATAAATTTGCTCGGCCTGATGTGTGTGTAAAGTTTCACGAGTTGTCGTTCATATTTAGAACCTCATAATCAGCGTTGTTTTATTGCCGAACAGTGCAATGCCACTCCCACAACTTTTCACGAAAAAGGACTAATTTCGTATTGTGAGATCCTCATGGCCGAAACAGTCATCCGAGCATATATGAGGGCAACCTTGTTGAGTTGCACGGAGAAAAACATCCAAGAAAATAACTTGTATTAGCTTTTACCAGTTGGTGGCGCTACTACTACGATGAAAAATAAGTCGGTAGATGTCTTCAGGGCTGAAGTATCCTCAAATGTGTACAACTTCGAGAAGATAGGATCATCTGAGTCATGTTGCCGGAGTTTTTGTTGCCACAGAGTACAATCGGACTTTTCAGCACCTTAATAGCCACGCCTTTTGCCAAAACGTCACAAAATTCGGCAGAGAGTAAGATCATTGTCTTGAGTCTTTTCTGACTAATTTTCAGTCGGATTCGTCAAAAGGGCACCGTGCAGTACGTGAAAATTAAAATAAAAACAAATTTTTGATTCCACTTGGCGGCACTGTGTGTATAACAAAATAATAACATTAAGATGTCTTCAGGTCGGGACGTTTTATTTACAGGTGAAGGTTTGGATTTTTAGGAGCATGTGCAGGGGAGTTATTAAGCATTCATTTATTTGTATTAGGTTCATTTTGTCTTCTTATTATTGATATTTGACTGATTCATTAAAAGCAGACAATTATGTTTTAGGTTAATTTTTTACCTGACATGTTTCGGCGAGTCTTTCGCCTTCTTCAGAGTGTCGCATGATGGTGTCTTGAGCTGATGTTCCATGAGGGTGTGACTTACCTGTCAAAAAAATGAAAAAAATCAGAGCAGTAAAAGAACAAGCACAACATGAACATTACAAATCAGCAATCACTGACCACTGCAAAAGGGAAAACCACATCATGGACCGGGAGAAGGGCAGGGTCATCCGCACAGAAGAGAACAAACAACAGCGCTGGATCAGAGAGGCCATTGAGATCTGCAAGCGAGGCATAAAAACCATGAACAGAGACAAGGGAGCCTTCATCCTCTCTACCACCTGGACCAGCATCTTGGCGGAGTGAACGGACAGCGGGGGGCGTGACTTGCCTTCATTCTTGTGACAGGTAAGTCACGCCCTCATGGAACATCAGCTGATAAAGACGGGTCACAAGACAGCATCATGTGACACTCTGAAGAAGGCGAAAGACTTTCGTATTGTGACATGCTCAAGGCCTAAACACTCATCCGAGCAAATATAAGGTAGATTTTGTTCACCTGCCCGGAGAAAAACATCAACGAAAATAATTTGTATTTGTTTTAACCAGTTGGTGGCACTACCACTGCGATCAAAAATAAGTTGGCAGCCGTCTTCAGGGCCTGAATATCCTCAAATGTGAAAGATTTCCAGAAGATGGATCATCTGAATCATTTTGCAGGAACTTTTGTTGCCACGGAGAATAATCAGACTCTGCGGCACCGTAATAGCCACGCCCTTTGAAGGAAAGTCGTAAAAATAGGGATAGAGTAAGATCAATGTCTTGAGTCTTTTCTAGCCAATTTTCAATCAGATTCGTTAAAAGGGCTACGTGCAGTACGTCAAAATGTAAAAAATGATATTGATTGGCGCAAGGTGTATAACTGAATATAAACATATAGATGTCTTCAGGTACAGACTCTTTATGTACATGTGAAGTTTTGGATTTTTAGCAGCATGTGCAGGAGAGTTATTAAGCATTTTGTCCATTGCGGCGAAGGAAATCTTAAGTGAAAACTTTGATGCCCCGCCCCCGTCATATAGTATTTCGGAAACAAAAAATTTTAGCCCCAGTGTTTGTCCCAGGTCTTCAGATGCTACAGACAGAATTTTAAGGCAATCAGATGAAGCCTTTAGGATCAGGGTGCAAAAGAATGACCCCTGTAAACATGCAAAAAAGGGCAAAAGTCGGACTTTCAAAAATTCATAACTCACTTCCTGTTCATATTAGACGTTAAAATATCAAATTTTTCGCCATGCCCGATGAGACTGCCAAGTTTGGTGAGTTTTTGTGCATGTTTCGGGGGTCAAAAATGCGATCGAACAATCGGAAAAATAATAATAATAATAATTTCTACAAAAACAATAGGGACTTCGCAGCGGTCGCTGCTCAGGCCCTAATAATAATAATAATAATAATAATAAAAGTAATAATATTTTCTACAAAAACAATAGGGACCTCGCCGCGGTCGCTGCTCGGGCCCCAATAATAATTTCTACACAAAGTCCATTGTGGTGACCCGCCCCCTTTTAAGTAAATTCAAAATGGCCGACTTCCTGTAAAACCTAGCTCATTGCTCCAAGAGACTTTTTTGTAGGTCTTGGTCTTATACATACAGTGAACCCTCGCTACTTCGCGGTTCACCTTTCGCGGGTTCAGTGCTTCGCGGGTCTAAAAAATATTCGGGGGCATTGTAGTTTCGCCGAGCGGCACGATGGGGCGCTGGAGCGGTTAGACGGCCGGCGTGCGCCGAAGAAGAGCGTGGGCGAAGAGGAGAGTGGACGAAGAAGAGCACGTTCCCCCGGACACGATCGGTGGCGACGTTTCGCGCGGTTCGGACCGTACCAGAGCTCCGGCCAGCGTGCGTGGCAGTTAAGCCGTAGAGGAGCACCTTCCCCGGGCACGGGCGGTGCCAAGCGGCCCCTAAGTTTAACCGAATGGAAGCTCCGGAGGAGGAGGGCATGCTCGCGTCACAGTAAGCCGAAGAGGAGCACCGTCCCCGGGCACGGGCGGTTCCAAGCGGCCCCTAAGTTTAACCGAATGGAAGCTCCGGAGGAGGAGGGCATGCTCGCGTCACAGTAAGCCGAAGAGGAGCACCTTCCCCGGGCACGGGCGGTGCCAAGCGGCCCCTAAGTTTAACCGAATGGAATCTCCGTGGGAGGAGGACGGGCGTGTGTCACAGTTAAGCCAAATTGGAGCACCTCTTCTGCCCGGGCACGAGCGGAGCGCGAGGCTGTCAGTTATGAATGAATAAATGAATAAATAAATAAAGAATGCCACCTTTCATTTCACAGGGCACACCGGACGGCGTACCAGCAGGTAAAAGTCGGAGTAATTAAATAAATACAAAAAGAATGGCTGGGGAATAAAAAAATAATACGTTTTAATAATAATTTGGTTTTTTTGTTATAACATGAATTTCACTCTCTCTCTCCCCGTATATATATATATATATTTATATATATATATATATATATATATATATATATATATATATATATATTTATATATTTATTGTATATATTGTATATTTTTTTTAAGCATTTTTGAAGGTGCGCCGCTACTTCGCGGATTTTCAGTTTTCGCGGGTGGTCTCGGTCCCCATTAACCGCGATAACCGAGGGTTCACTGTACTCCATAAAATTTACAAAAAGCGAGGTGAAACACTCAACCAGAGCTGCTTTTTTTTAACATTTCTCGAGGGCCATGGCGAGCCATTTCAAAAAAGCTGCACAACTAACGTATAAAATATTGATAAATTTGCTCGGCCTGATGTGTGTGTAAAGTTTTACGAGTTGTCGTTCATATTTAGAACCTCATAATCAGCTTTGTTTTATTGCCGAACAGTGCAATGCCACTCCCACAACTTTTCACGAAAAATCACGAATTTCGTATTGTGACATCCTCATGGCCGAAACAGTCATCCGAGCATATATGAGGGCGACCTTGTTGAGTTGCACGGAGAAAAACATCCAAGAAAATAACTTGTATTAGCTTTTACCAGTTGGTGGCGCTACTACTACAATGTAAAATAAGTTGGTAGATGTCTTCAGGGCTGAAGTATCCTCAAATGTGTACAACTTCGAGAAGATAGGATCATCTGAGTCATGTTGCCGGAGCTTTTGTTGCCACAGAGTACAATCGGACTTTTCAGCACCTTAATAGCCACGCCTTTTGCCAAAACGTCACAAAATTCGGCAGAGAGTAAGATCATTGTCTTGAGTCTTTTCTGACTAATTTTCAGTCGGATTCGTCAAAAGGGCACCGTGCAGTACGTGAAAATTAAAATTAAAAAAAATTTTTGATTCCACTTGGCGGCGCTGTGTGTATAACAAAATAATAACATTAAGATGTCTTCAGGTCGGGACGTTTTATTTACAGGTGAAGGTTTGGATTTTTAGGAGCATGTGCAGGGGAATTATTAAGCATTCATTTATTTGTATTAGGTTCATTTTGTCTTCTTATTATTGATATTTGACTGATTCATTAAAAGCAGACAATTATGTTTTAGGTTAATTTTTTACCTGACATGTTTCGGCGAGTCTTTTGCCTTCTTCAGAGTGTCGCATGATGGTGGCTTGAGACCCGTCTTTATCAGCTGATGTTCCATGAGGGTGTGACTTACCTGTCAAAAAAATGAAAAAATCAGAGCAGTAAAAGAACAAGCACAACATGAACATTACAAATCAGCAATCACTGACCACTGCAAAAGGGAAAACCACATCATGGACCGGGAGAAGGGCAGGGTCATCCGCACCGAAGAGAACAAACAACAGCGCTGGATCAGAGAGGCCATTGAGATCTGCAAGCGAGGCATAAAAACCATGAACAGAGACAAGGGAGCCTTCATCCTCTCTACCACCTGGAGCAGCATTTTGGCGGAGTGAACGGACAGCGGGGGGCGTGACTTGCCTTCATTCTTGTGACAGGTAAGTCACGCCCTCATGGAACATCAGCTGATAAAGACGGGCCACAAGACACCATCATGTGACACTCTGAAGAAGGCGAAAGACTTTCGTATTGTGACATCCTCAAGGCCTAAACACTCATCCGAGCAAATGTAAGGTAGATTTTGTTAACCTGCCCGGAGAAAAAAATCAACGAAAATAATTTGTATTTGTTTTAACCAGTTGGTGGCGCTACCACTGCGATCAAAAATAACTTGGCAGCCGTCTTCAGGGCCTGAATATCCTCAAATGTGAAAAATTTCGAGAAGATGGATCATCTGAATCATTTTGCAGGAACTTTTGTTGCCACGGAGAATAATCAGACTCTGCGGCACCGTAATAGCCACGCCCTTCGAAGGAAAGTCACAAAAATAGGGATAGAGTAAGATCAATGTCTTGAGTCTTTTCTAGCCAATTTTCAATCAGATTCGTTAAAAGGGCACCGTGCAGTACGTCAAAATGTAAAAAATGATATTGATTGGCGCAAGGTGTATAACTGAATATAAACATATAGATGTCTTCAGGTACAGACTCTTTATGTACATGTGAAGTTTTGGATTTTTAGCAGCATGTGCAGGAATGTTATTAAGCATTTTGTCCATTGCGGCGAAGGAAATCTTAAGTGAAAACTTTGAAGCCCCGCCCCCGTCATATAGTATTTCGGAAACAAAAAATTTTAGCCCCAGTGTTTGTCCCAGGTCTTCAGATGCTACAGACAGAATTTTAAGGCAATCAGATGAAGCCTTTAGGATCAGGGTGCAAAAGAATGACCCCTGTAAACATGCAAAAAAGGGCAAAAGTCGGACTTTCAAAAATTCATAACTCACTTCCTGTTCATATTAGACGTTAAAATATCAAATTTTTCGCCATGCCCGATGAGACTGCCAAGTTTGGTGAGTTTTTGTGCATGTTTCGGGGGTCAAAAATGCGATCGAACAATCGGAAAAATAATAATAATAATAATTTCTACAAAAACAATAGGGACTTCGCAGCGGTCGCTGCTCAGGCCCTAATAATAATAATAATAATAATAATAAAAGTAATAATATTTTCTACAAAAACAATAGGGACCTCGCCGCGGTCGCTGCTCGGGCCCCAATAATAATTTCTACACAAAGTCCATTGTGGTGACCCGCCCCCTTTTAAGTAAATTCAAAATGGCCGACTTCCTGTAAAACCTAGCTCATTGCTCCAAGAGACTTTTTTGTAGGTCTTGGTCTTATACATACAGTGAACCCTCGCTACTTCGCGGTTCACCTTTCGCGGGTTCAGTGCTTCGCGGGTCTAAAAAATATTCGGGGGCATTGTAGTTTCGCCGAGCGGCACGACGGGGCGCTGGAGCGGTTAGACGGCCGGCGTGCGCCGAAGAAGAGCGTGGGCGAAGAGGAGAGTGGACGAAGAAGAGCACGTTCTCCCGGACACGATCGGTGGCGACGTTTCGCGCGGTTCGGACCGTACCAGAGCTCCGGCCAGCGTGCGTGGCAGTTAAGCCGTAGAGGAGCACCTTCCCCGGGCACGAGCGGTGCCAAGCGGCCCCTAAGTTTAACCGAATGGAAGCTCCGGAGGAGGAGGGCATGCTCGCGTCACAGTAAGCCGAAGAGGAGCACCTTCCCCGGGCACGGGCGGTTCCAAGCGGCCCCTAAGTTTAACCGAATGGAAGCTCCGGAGGAGGAGGGCATGCTCGCGTCACAGTAAGCCGAAGAGGAGCACCTTCCCCGGGCACGGGCGGTGCCAAGCGGCCCCTAAGTTTAACCGAATGGAAGCTCCGGGGGAGGAGGGCGGGCGTGTGTCACAGTTAAGCCAAATTGGAGCACCTCTTCTGCCCGGGCACGAGCGGAGCGCGAGGCTGTCAGTTATGAATGAATAAATGAATAAATAAATAAAGAATGCCACCTTTCATTTCACAAGGCACACCGGACGGCGTACCAGCAGGTAAAAGTCTGAGAAATTAAATAAATACAAAAAGAATGGCTGGGGAATAAAAAAATAATACGTTTTAATAATAATTAGTTTTTTTTGTTATAACATGAATTTCACTCTCTCTCTCCCCGTATATATATATATATATATATATATATATATATATATATATATATATATATATTATTATATATATTGTATATTTTTTTTAAGCATTTTTGAAGGTGCGCCGCTACTTCGCGGATTTTCAGTTTTCGCGGGTGGTCTCGGTCCCCATTAACCGCGATAACCGAGGGTTCACTGTACTCCATAAAATTTACAAAAAGCGAGGTGAAACACTCAACCAGAGCTGCTTTTTTTTAACATTTCTCGAGGGCCATGGCGAGCCATTTCAAAAAAGCTGCACAACTAACGTATAAAATATTGATAAATTTGCTCGGCCTGATGTGTGTGTAAAGTTTCACGAGTTGTCGTTCATATCTAGAACCTCATAATCAGCGTTGTTTTATTGCCGAACAGTGCAATGCCACTCCCACAACTTTTCACGAAAAAGGACTAATTTCGTATTGTGACATCCTCATGGCCGAAACAGTCATCCGAGCATATATGAGGGCGACCTTGTTGAGTTGCACGGAGAAAAACATCCAAGAAAATAACTTGTATTAGCTTTTACCAGTTGGTGGCGCTACTACTACGATGTAAAATAAGTTGGTAGATGTCTTCTGGGCTGAAGTATCCTCAAATGTGTACAACTTCGAGAAGATAGGATCATCTGAGTCATGTTGCCGGAGCTTTTGTTGCCACAGAGTACAATCGGACTTTTCAGCACCTTAATAGCCACGCCTTTTGCCAAAACGTCACAAAATTCGGCAGAGAGTAAGATCATTGTCTTGAGTCTTTTCTGACTAATTTTCAGTCGGATTCGTCAAAAGGGCACCGTGCAGTACGTGAAAATTAAAATTAAAAAAAATTTTTTATTCCACTTGGCGGCACTGTGTGTATAACAAAATAATAACATTAAGATGTCTTCAGGTCGGGACGTTTTATTTACAGGTGAAGGTTTGGATTTTTAGGAGCATGTGCAGGGGAGTTATTAAGCATTCATTTATTTGTATTAGGTTCATTTTGTCTTCTTATTATTGATATTTGACTGATTCATTAAAAGCAGACAATTATGTTTTAGGTTAATTTTTTACCTGACATGTTTCGGCGAGTCTTTCGCCTTCTTCAGAGTGTCGCATGATGGTGTCTTGAGACCCGTCTTTATCAGCTGATGTTCCATGAGGGTGTGACTTACCTGTCAAAAAAATGAAAAAATCAGAGCAGTAAAAGAACAAGCACAACATGAACATTACAAATCAGCAATCACTGACCACTGCAAAAGGGAAAACCACATCATGGACCGGGAGAAGGGCAGGGTCATCCGCACAGAAGAGAACAAACAACAGCGCTGGATCAGAGAGGCCATTGAGATCTGCAAGCGAGGCATAAAAACCATGAACAGAGACAAGGGAGCCTTCATCCTCTCTACCACCTGGAGCAGCATTTTGGCGGAGTGAACGGACAGCGGGGGGCGTGACTTGCCTTCATTCTTGTGACAGGTAAGTCACGCCCTCATGGAACATCAGCTGATAAAGACGGGTCACAAGACAGCATCATGTGACACTCTGAAGAAGGCGAAAGACTTTCGTATTGTGACATGCTCAAGGCCTAAACACTCATCCGAGCAAATATAAGGTAGATTTTGTTCACCTGCCCGGAGAAAAACATCAACGAAAATAATTTGTATTTGTTTTAACCAGTTGGTGGCGCTACCACTGCGATCAAAAATAAGTTGGCAGCCGTCTTCAGGGCCTGAATATCCTCAAATGTGAAAGATTTCCAGAAGATGGATCATCTGAATCATTTTGCAGGAACTTTTGTTGCCACGGAGAATAATCAGACTCTGCGGCACCGTAATAGCCACGCCCTTTGAAGGAAAGTCATAAAAATAGGGATAGAGTAAGATCAATGTCTTGAGTCTTTTCTAGCCAATTTTCAATCGGATTCGTTAAAAGGGCACCATGCAGTACGTCAAAATGTAAAAAATGATATTGATTGGCGCAAGGTGTATAACTGAATATAAACATATAGATGTCTTCAGGTACAGACTCTTTATGTACATGTGAAGTTTTGGATTTTTAGCAGCATGTGCAGGAATGTTCTTAAGCATTTTGTCCATTGCGGCGAAGGAAATCTTAAGTGAAAACTTTGAAGCCCCGCCCCCGTCATATAGTATTTCGGAAACAAAAAATTTTAGCCCCAGTGTTTGTCCCAGGTCTTCAGATGCTACAGACAGAATTTTAAGGCAATCAGATGAAGCCTTTAGGATCAGGGTGCAAAAGAATGACCCCTGTAAACATGCAAAAAAGGGCAAAAGTCGGACTTTCAAAAATTCATAACTCACTTCCTGTTCATATTAGACGTTAAAATATCAAATTTTTCGCCATGCCCGATGAGACTGCCAAGTTTGGTGAGTTTTTGTGCATGTTTCGGGGGTCAAAAATGCGATCGAACAATCGGAAAAATAATAATAATAATAATTTCTACAAAAACAATAGGGACTTCGCAGCGGTCGCTGCTCAGGCCCTAATAATAATAATAATAATAATAATAAAAGTAATAATGTTTTCTACAAAAACAATAGGGACCTCGCCGCGGTCGCTGCTCGGGCCCCAATAATAATTTCTACACAAAGTCCATTGTGGTGACCCGCCCCCTTTTAAGTAAATTCAAAATGGCCGACTTCCTGTAAAACCTAGCTCATTGCTCCAAGAGACTTTTTTGTAGGTCTTGGTCTTATACATACAGTGAACCCTCGCTACTTCGCGGTTCACCTTTCGCGGGTTCAGTGCTTCGCGGGTCTAAAAAATATTCGGGGGCATTGTAGTTTCGCCGAGCGGCACGACGGGGCGCTGGAGCGGTTAGACGGCCGGCGTGCGCCGAAGAAGAGCGTGGGCGAAGAGGAGAGTGGACGAAGAAGAGCACGTTCCCCCGGACAAGATCGGTGGCGACGTTTCGCGCGGTTCGGACCGTACCAGAGCTCCGGCCGGCGTGCGTGGCAGTTAAGCCGTAGAGGAGCACCTTCCCCGGGCACGGGCGGTTCCAAGCGGCCCCTAAGTTTAACCGAATGGAAGCTCCGGAGGAGGAGGGCATGCTCGCGTCACAGTAAGCCGAAGAGGAGCACCTTCCCCGGGCACGGGCGGTGCCAAGCGGCCCCTAAGTTTAACCGAATGGAAGCTCCGGGGGAGGAGGGCGGGCGTGTGTCACAGTTAAGCCAAATTGGAGCACCTCTTCTGCCCGGGCACGAGCGGAGCGCGAGGCTGTCAGTTATGAATGAATAAATGAATAAATAAATAAAGAATGCCACCTTTCATTTCACAGGGCACACCGGACGGCGTACCAGCAGGTAAAAGTCGGAGTAATTAAATAAATACTAAAAGAATGGCTGGGGAATAAAAAAATAATACGTTTTAATAATAATTTGTTTTTTTTGTTATAACATGAATTTCACTCTCTCTCTCCCCGTATATATATATATATATATTTATTATATATATTGTATATTTTTTTTAAGCATTTTTGAAGGTGCGCCGCTACTTCGCGGATTTTCAGTTTTCGCGGGTGGTCTCGGTCCCCATTAACCGCGATAACCGAGGGTTCACTGTACTCCATAAAATTTACAAAAAGCGAGGTGAAACACTCAACCAGAGCTGCTTTTTTTAACATTTCTCGAGGGCCATGGCGAGCCATTTCAAAAAAGCTGCACAACTAACGTATAAAATATTGATAAATTTGCTCGGCCTGATGTGTGTGTAAAGTTTTACGAGTTGTCGTTCATATTTAGAACCTCATAATCAGCTTTGTTTTATTGCCGAACAGTGCAATGCCACTCCCACAACTTTTCACGAAAAAGGACGAATTTCGTATTGTGACATCCTCATGGCCGAAACAGTCATCCGAGCATATATGAGGGCGACCTTGTTGAGTTGCACGGAGAAAAACATCCAAGAAAATAACTTGTATTAGCTTTTACCAGTTGGTGGCGCTACTACTACGATGTAAAATAAGTTGGTAGATGTCTTCAGGGCTGAAGTATCCTCAAATGTGTACAACTTCGAGAAGATAAGATCATCTGAGTCATGTTGCCGGAGCTTTTGTTGCCACAGAGTACAATCGGACTTTTCAGCACCTTAATAGCCACGCCTTTTGCCAAAACGTCACAAAATTCGGCAGAGAGTAAGATCATTGTCTTGAGTCTTTTCTGACTAATTTTCAGTCGGATTCGTCAAAAGGGCACCGTGCAGTACGTGAAAATTAAAATAAAAACAAATTTTTGATTCCACTTGGCGGCACTGTGTGTATAACAAAATAATAACATTACGATGTCTTCAGGTCGGGACGTTTTATTTACAGGTGAAGGTTTGGATTTTTAGGAGCATGTGCAGGGGAGTTATTAAGCATTCATTTATTTGTATTAGGTTCATTTTGTCTTCTTATTATTGATATTTGACTGATTCATTAAAAGCAGACAATTATGTTTTAGGTTAATTTTTTACCTGACATGTTTCGGCGAGTCTTTCGCCTTCTTCAGAGTGTCGCATGATGGTGTCTTGAGCTGATGTTCCATGAGGGTGTGACTTACCTGTCAAAAAAATGAAAAAAATCAGAGCAGTAAAAGAACAAGCACAACATGAACATTACAAATCAGCAATCACTGACCACTGCAAAAGGGAAAACCACATCATGGACCGGGAGAAGGGCAGGGTCATCCGCACAGAAGAGAACAAACAACAGCGCTGGATCAGAGAGGCCATTGAGATCTGCAAGCGAGGCATAAAAACCATGAACAGAGACAAGGGAGCCTTCATCCTCTCTACCACCTGGACCAGCATCTTGGCGGAGTGAACGGACAGCGGGGGGCGTGACTTGCCTTCATTCTTGTGACAGGTAAGTCACGCCCTCATGGAACATCAGCTGATAAAGACGGGTCACAAGACAGCATCATGTGACACTCTGAAGAAGGCGAAAGACTTTCGTATTGTGACATGCTCAAGGCCTAAACACTCATCCGAGCAAATATAAGGTAGATTTTGTTCACCTGCCCGGAGAAAAACATCAACGAAAATAATTTGTATTTGTTTTAACCAGTTGGTGGCGCTACCACTGCGATCAAAAATAAGTTGGCAGCCGTCTTCAGGGCCTGAATATCCTCAAATGTGAAAAATTTCGAGAAGATGGATCATCTGAATCATTTTGCAGGAACTTTTGTTGCCACGGAGAATAATCAGACTCTGCGGCACCGTAATAGCCACGCCCTTCGAAGGAAAGTCACAAAAATAGGGATAGAGTAAGAGCAATGTCTTGAGTCTTTTCTAGCCAATTTTCAATCAGATTCGTTAAAAGGGCACCGTGCAGTACGTCAAAATGTAAAAAATGATATTGATTGGCGCAAGGTGTATAACTGAATATAAACATATAGATGTCTTCAGGTACAGACTTTTTATGTACATGTGAAGTTTTGGATTTTTAGCAGCATGTGCAGGAGAGTTATTAAGCATTTTGTCCATTGCGGCGAAGGAAATCTTAAGTGAAAACTTTGAAGCCCCGCCCCCGTCATATAGTATTTCGGAAACAAAAAATTTTAGCCCCAGTGTTTGTCCCAGGTCTTCAGATGCTACAGACAGAATTTTAAGGCAATCAGATGAAGCCTTGAGGATCAGGGTGCAAAAGAATGACCCCTGTAAACATGCAAAAAAGGGCAAAAGTCGGACTTTCAAAAATTCATAACTCACTTCCTGTTCATATTAGACGTTAAAATATCAAATTTTTCGCCATGCCCGATGAGACTGCCAAGTTTGGTGAGTTTTTGTGCATGTTTCGGGGGTCAAAAATGCGATCGAACAATCGGAAAAATAATAATAATAATAATTTCTACAAAAACAATAGGGACTTCGCAGCGGTCGCTGCTCAGGCCCTAATAATAATAATAATAATATTAATAATAATAAAAGTAATAATATTTTCTACAAAAACAATAGGGACCTCGCAGCCGTCGCAGCTCGGGCCCTAATAACAATTTCTAGAAAAACAATAGGGACCTCGCAGCGGTCACTGCTCGGGCCCTAATAATAATAATAATAAAAATAATAATAATTTCCACAAAAACAATGGGGACCTCGTAGCGGTCGCTGCTCAGGCCCTAATAATAATTTCTACAAAAACAATAGGGACCTCGCCGCCGTCGCTGCTCGGGCCCCAATAATAATTTCTACACAAAGTCCATTGTGGTGACTCGCCCCCTTTTAAGTAAATTCAAAATGGCCGACTTCCTGTAAAACCTAGCTCATTGCTCCAAGAGACTTTTTTGTAGGTCTTGGTCTTATACATACAGTGAACCCTCACTACTTCGCGGTTCACCTTTCGCGGGTTCAGTGCTTCGCGGGTCTAAAAAATATTCGGGGGCAGTGTAGTTTCGCCGAGCGGCACGACGGGGCGCTGGAGCGGTTAGACGGCCGGCGTGCGCCGAAGAAGAGCGTGGGCGAAGAGGAGAGTGGACGAAGAAGAGCACGTTCTCCCGGACACGATCGGTGGCGATGTTTCGCGCGGTTCGGACCGTACCAGAGCTCCGGCCGGCGTGCGTGGCAGTTAAGCCGTAGAGGAGCACCTTCCCCGGGCACGGGCGGTTCCAAGCGGCCCCTAAGGTTAACCGAATGGAAGCTCCGGAGGAGGAGGGCATGCTCGCGTCACAGTAAGCCGAAGAGGAGCACCTTCCCCGGGCACGGGCGGTTCCAAGCGGCCCCTAAGTTTAACTGAATGGAAGCTCCGGAGGAGGAGGGCATGCTCGCGTCACAGTAAGCCGAAGAGGAGCACCTTCCCTGGGCACGGGCGGTGCCAAGCGGCCCCTAAGTTTAACCGAATGGAAGTTCCGGGGGAGGAGGGCGGGCGTGTGTCACAGTTAAGCCGAATTGGAGCACCTCTTCCGCCCGGGCACGAGCGGAGCGCGAGGCTGTCAGTTATGAATGAATAAATGAATAAATAAATGAAGAATGCCACCTTTCATTTCACAGGGCACACCGGACGGCGTACCAGCAGGTAAAAGTCGGAGTAATTAAATAAATACAAAAAGAATGGCTGGGGAATAAAAAAATAATACGTTTTAATAATAATTTGGTTTTTTTGTTATAAAATGAATTTCACTCTCTCTCTCCCCGTATATATATATATATATATATATATATATATATATATATATATATATATATATATATTTATTATATATATTGTATATTTTTTTTAAGCATTTTTGAAGGTGCGCCGCTACTTCGCGGATTTTCAGTTTTCGCGGGTGGTCTCGGTCCCCATTAACCGCGATAACCGAGGGTTCACTGTACTCCATAAAATTTACAAAAAGCGAGGTGAAACACTCAACCAGAGCTGCTTTTTTTTAACATTTCTCGAGGGCCATGGCGAGCCATTTCAAAAAAGCTGCACAACTAACGTATAAAATATTGATAAATTTGCTCGGCCTGATGTGTGTGTAAAGTTTCACGAGTTGTCGTTCATATTTAGAACCTCATAATCAGCGTTGTTTTATTGCCGAACAGTGCAATGCCACTCCCACAACTTTTCACGAAAAAGGACTAATTTCGTATTGTGACATCCTCATGGCCGAAACAGTCATCCGAGCATATATGAGGGCGACCTTGTTGAGTTGCACGGAGAAAAACATCCAAGAAAATAACTTGTATTAGCTTTTACCAGTTGGTGGCGCTACTAATACGATGTAAAATAAGTTGGTAGATGTCTTCAGGGCTGAAGTATCCTCAAAAGTGTACAACTTCGAGAAGATAGGATCATCTGAGTCATGTTGCCGGAGCTTTTGTTGCCACAGAGTACAATCGGACTTTTCAGCACCTTAATAGCCACGCCTTTTGCCAAAACGTCACAAAATTCGGCAGAGAGTAAGATCATTGTCTTGAGTCTTTTCTGACTAATTTTCAGTCGGATTCGTCAAAAGGGCACCGTGCAGTACGTGAAAATTAAAATTAAAAAAAATTTTTGATTCCACTTGGCGGCACTGTGTGTATAACAAAATAATAACATTACGATGTCTTCAGGTCGGGACGTTTTATTTACAGGTGAAGGTTTGGATTTTTAGGAGCATGTGCAGGGGAGTTATTAAGCATTCATTTATTTGTATTAGGTTCATTTTGTCTTCTTATTATTGATATTTGACTGATTCATTAAAAGCAGACAATTATGTTTTAGGTTAATTTTTTACCTGACATGTTTCGGCGAGTCTTTCGCCTTCTTCAGAGTGTCGCATGATGGTGTCTTGAGACCCGTCTTTATCAGCTGATGTTCCATGAGGGTGTGACTTACCTGTCAAAAAAATGAAAAAAATCAGAGCAGTAAAAGAACAAGCACAACATGAACATTACAAATCAGCAATCACTGACCACTGCAAAAGGGAAAACCACATCATGGACCGGGAGAAGGGCAGGGTCATCCGCACAGAAGAGAACAAACAACAGCGCTGGATCAGAGAGGCCATTGAGATCTGCAAGCGAGGCATAAAAACCATGAACAGAGACAAGGGAGCCTTCATCCTCTCTACCACCTGGACCAGCATCTTGGCGGAGTGAACGGACAGCGGGGGGCGTGACTTGCCTTCATTCTTGTGACAGGTAAGTCACGCCCTCATGGAACATCAGCTGATAAAGACGGGTCACAAGACAGCATCATGTGACACTCTGAAGAAGGCGAAAGACTTTCGTATTGTGACATGCTCAAGGCCTAAACACTCATCCGAGCAAATATAAGGTAGATTTTGTTCACCTGCCCGGAGAAAAACATCAACGAAAATAATTTGTATTTGTTTTAACCAGTTGGTGGCGCTACCACTGCGATCAAAAATAAGTTGGCAGCCGTCTTCAGGGCCTGAATATCCTCAAATGTGAAAAATTTCGAGAAGATGGATCATCTGAATCATTTTGCAGGAACTTTTGTTGCCACGGAGAATAATCAGACTCTGCGGCACCGTAATAGCCACGCCCTTCGAAGGAAAGTCACAAAAATAGGGATAGAGTAAGAGCAATGTCTTGAGTCTTTTCTAGCCAATTTTCAATCAGATTCGTTAAAAGGGCACCGTGCAGTACGTCAAAATGTAAAAAATGATATTGATTGGCGCAAGGTGTATAACTGAATATAAACATATAGATGTCTTCAGGTACAGACTTTTTATGTACATGTGAAGTTTTGGATTTTTAGCAGCATGTGCAGGAGAGTTATTAAGCATTTTGTCCATTGCGGCGAAGGAAATCTTAAGTGAAAACTTTGAAGCCCCGCCCCCGTCATATAGTATTTCGGAAACAAAAAATTTTAGCCCCAGTGTTTGTCCCAGGTCTTCAGATGCTACAGACAGAATTTTAAGGCAATCAGATGAAGCCTTTAGGATCAGGGTGCAAAAGAATGACCCCTGTAAACATGCAAAAAAGGGCAAAAGTCGGACTTTCAAAAATTCATAACTCACTTCCTGTTCATATTAGACGTTAAAATATCAAATTTTTCGCCATGCCCGATGAGACTGCCAAGTTTGGTGAGTTTTTGTGCATGTTTCGGGGGTCAAAAATGCGATCGAACAATCGGAAAAATAATAATAATAATAATAATTTCTACAAAAACAATAGGGACTTCGCAGCGGTCGCTGCTCAGGCCCTAATAATAATAATAATAATATTAATAATAATAAAAGTAATAATATTTTCTACAAAAACAATAGGGACCTCGCAGCCGTCGCAGCTCGGGCCCTAATAACAATTTCTAGAAAAACAATAGGGACCTCGCAGCGGTCACTGCTCGGGCCCTAATAATAATAATAATAAAAATAATAATAATTTCCACAAAAACAATGGGGACCTCGTAGCGGTCGCTGCTCAGGCCCTAATAATAATTTCTACAAAAACAATAGGGACCTCGCCGCCGTCGCTGCTCGGGCCCCAATAATAATTTCTACACAAAGTCCATTGTGGTGACCCGCCCCCTTTTAAGTAAATTCAAAATGGCCGACTTCCTGTAAAACCTAGCTCATTGCTCCAAGAGACTTTTTTGTAGGTCTTGGTCTTATACATACAGTGAACCCTCGCTACTTCGCGGTTCACCTTTCGCGGGTTCAGTGCTTCGCGGGTCTAAAAAATATTCGGGGGCATTGTAGTTTCGCCGAGCGGCACGACGGGGCGCTGGAGCGGTTAGACGGCCGGCGTGCGCCGAAGAAGAGCGTGGGCGAAGAGGAGAGTGGACGAAGAAGAGCACGTTCTCCCGGACACGATCGGTGGCGACGTTTCGCGCGGTTCGGACCGTACCAGAGCTCCGGCCGGCGTGCGTGGCAGTTAAGCCGTAGAGGAGAACCTTCCCCGGGCACGGGCGGTGCCAAGCGGCCCCTAAGTTTAACCGAATGGAAGCTCCGGAGGAGGAGGGCATGCTCGCGTCACAGTAAGCCGAAGAGGAGCACCTTCCCCGGGCACGGGCGGTTCCAAGCGGCCCCTAAGGTTAACCGAATGGAAGCTCCGGAGGAGGAGGGCATGCTCGCGTCACAGTAAGCCGAAGAGGAGCACCTTCCCCGGGCACGGGCGGTTCCAAGCGGCCCCTAAGTTTAACTGAATGGAAGCTCCGGAGGAGGAGGGCATGCTCGCGTCACAGTAAGCCGAAGAGGAGCACCTTCCCCGGGCACGGGCGGTGCCAAGTGGCCCCTAAGTTTAACCGAATGGAAGTTCCGGGGGAGGAGGGCGGGCGTGTGTCACAGTTAAGCCGAATTGGAGCACCTCTTCCGCCCGGGCACGAGCGGAGCACGAGGCTGTCAGTTATGAATGAATAAATGAATAAATAAATAAAGAATGCCACCTTTCATTTCACAGGGCACACCGGACGGCGTACCAGCAGGTAAAAGTCGGAGTAATTAAATAAATACTAAAAGAATGGCTGGGGAATAAAAAAATAATACGTTTTAATAATAATTTGTTTTTTTTGTTATAACATGAATTTCACTCTCTCTCTCCCCGTATATATATATATATATATATATATATATATATATATATATATATATATATATATATATATTTATTATATATATTGTATATTTTTTTTAAGCATTTTTGAAGGTGCGCCGCTACTTCGCGGATTTTCAGTTTTCGCGGGTGGTCTCGGTCCCCATTAACCGCGATAACCGAGGGTTCACTGTACTCCATAAAATTTACAAAAAGCGAGGTGAAACACTCAACCAGAGCTGCTTTTTTTTTAACATTTCTCGAGGGCCATGGCGAGCCATTTCAAAAAAGCTGCACAACTAACTTATAAAATATTGATAAATTTGCTCGGCCTGATGTGTGTGTAAAGTTTTACGAGTTGTCGTTCATATTTAGAACCTCATAATCAGCTTTGTTTTATTGCCGAACAGTGCAATGCCACTCCCACAACTTTTCACGAAAAATCACGAATTTCGTATTGTGACATCCTCATGGCCGAAACAGTCATCCGAGCATATATGAGGGCAACCTTGTTGAGTTGCACGGAGAAAAACATCCAAGAAAATAACTTGTATTAGCTTTTACCAGTTGGTGGCGCTACTACTACGATGTAAAATAAGTTGGTAGATGTCTTCAGGGCTGAAGTATCCTCAAATGTGTACAACTTCGAGAAGATAGGATCATCTGAGTCATGTTGCCGGAGCTTTTGTTGCCACAAAGTACAATCGGACTTTTCAGCACCTTAATAGCCACGCCTTTTGCCAAAACGTCACAAAATTCGGCAGAGAGTAAGATCATTGTCTTGAGTCTTTTCTGACTAATTTTCAGTCGGATTCGTCAAAAGGGCACCGTGCAGTACGTGAAAATTAAAATAAAAACAAATTTTTGATTCCACTTGGCGGCACTGTGTGTATAACAAAATAATAACATTAAGATGTCTTCAGGTCGGGACGTTTTATTTACAGGTGAAGGTTTGGATTTTTAGGAGCATGTGCAGGGGAGTTATTAAGCATTCATTTATTTGTATTAGGTTCATTTTGTCTTCTTATTATTGATATTTGACTGATTCATTAAAAGCAGACAATTATGTTTTAGGATAATTTTTTACCTGACATGTTTCGGCGAGTCTTTCGCCTTCTTCAGAGTGTCGCATGATGGTGTCTTGAGCTGATGTTCCATGAGGGTGTGGCTTACCTGTCAAAAAAATGAAAAAAATCAGAGCAGTAAAAGAACAAGCACAACATGAACATTACAAATCAGCAATCACTGACCACTGCAAAAGGGAAAACCACATCATGGACCGGGAGAAGGGCAGGGTCATCCGCACAGAAGAGAACAAACAACAGCGCTGGATCAGAGAGGCCATTGAGATCTGCAAGCGAGGCATAAAAACCATGAACAGAGACAAGGGAGCCTTCATCCTCTCCACCACCTGGACCAGCATCTTGGCGGAGTGAACGGACAGCGGGGGGCGTGACTTGCCTTCATTCTTGTGACAGGTAAGTCACGCCCTCATGGAACATCAGCTGATAAAAACGGGTCACAAGACACCATCATGTGACACTCTGAAGAAGGCGAAAGACTTTTGTATTGTGACATGCTCAAGGCCTAAACACTCATCCGAGCAAATATAAGGTAGATTTTGTTAACTTGCCCGGAGAAAAACATCAACGAAAATAATTTGTATTTGTTTTAACCAGTTGGTGGCGCTACCACTGCGATCAAAAATAAGTTGGCAGCCGTCTTCAGGGCCTGAATATCCTCAAATGTGAAAAATTTCGAGAAGATGGATCATCTGAATCATTTTGCAGGAACTTTTGTTGCCACGGAGAATAATCAGACTCTGCGGCACCGTAATAGCCACGCCCTTCGAAGGAAAGTCACAAAAATAGGGATAGAGTAAGATCAATGTCTTGAGTCTTTTCTAGCCAATTTTCAATCAGATTCGTTAAAAGGGCACCGTGCAGTACGTCAAAATGTAAAAAATGATATTGATTGGCGCAAGGTGTATAACTGAATATAAACATATAGATGTCTTCAGGTACAGACTTTTTATGTACATGTGAAGTTTTGGATTTTTAGCAGCATGTGCAGGAGAGTTATTAAGCATTTTGTCCATTGCGGCGAAGGAAATCTTAAGTGAAAACTTTGAAGCCCCGTCATATAGTATTTCGGAAACAAAAAATTTTAGCCCCAGTGTTTGTCCCAGGTCTTCAGATGCTACAGACAGAATTTTAAGGCAATCAGATGAAGCCTTTAGGATCAGGGTGCAAAAGAATGACCCCTGTAAACATGCAAAAAAGGGCAAAAGTCGGACTTTCAAAAATTCATAACTCACTTCCTGTTCATATTAGACGTTAAAATATCAAATTTTTCGCCATTCCCGATGAGACTGCCAAGTTTGGTGAGTTTTTGTGCATGTTTCGGGGGTCAAAAATGCGATCGAACAATCGGAAAAATAATAATAATAATAATTTCTACAAAAACAATAGGGACTTCGCAGCGGTCGCTGCTCAGGCCCTAATAATAATAATAATAATATTAATAATAATAAAAGTAATAATATTTTCTACAAAAACAATAGGGACCTCGCAGCCGTCGCAGCTCGGGCCCTAATAACAATTTCTAGAAAAACAATAGGGACCTCGCAGCGGTCACTGCTCGGGCCCTAATAATAATAATAATAAAAATAATAATAATTTCCACAAAAACAATGGGGACCTCGTAGCGGTCGCTGCTCAGGCCCTAATAATAATTTCTACAAAAACAATAGGGACCTCGCCGCCGTCGCTGCTCGGGCCCCAATAATAATTTCTACACAAAGTCCATTGTGGTGACTCGCCCCCTTTTAAGTAAATTCAAAATGGCCGACTTCCTGTAAAACCTAGCTCATTGCTCCAAGAGACTTTTTTGTAGGTCTTGGTCTTATACATACAGTGAACCCTCGCTACTTCGCGGTTCACCTTTCGCGGGTTCAGTGCTTCGCGGGTCTAAAAAATATTCGGGGGCATTGTAGTTTCGCCGAGCGGCACGACGGGGCGCTGGAGCGGTTAGACGGCCGGCGTGCGCCGAAGAAGAGCGTGGGCGAAGAGGAGAGTGGACGAAGAAGAGCACGTTCTCCCGGACACGATCGGTGGCGACGTTTCGCGCGGTTCGGACCGTACCAGAGCTCCGGCCGGCGTGCGTGGCAGTTAAGCCGTAGAGGAGCACCTTCCCCGGGCACGGGCGGTGCCAAGCGGCCCCTAAGTTTAACCGAATGGAAGCTCCGGAGGAGGAGGGCATGCTCGCGTCACAGTAAGCCGAAGAGGAGCACCTTCCCCGGGCACGGGCGGTTCCAAGCGGCCCCTAAGTTTAACTGAATGGAAGCTCCGGAGGAGGAGGGCATGCTCGCGTCACAGTAAGCCGAAGAGGAGCACCTTCCCCGGGCACGGGCGGTGCCAAGCGGCCCCTAAGTTTAACCGAATGGAAGTTCCGGGGGAGGAGGGCGGGCGTGTGTCACAGTTAAGCCAAATTGGAGCACCTCTTCCGCCCGGGCACGAGCGGAGCGCGAGGCTGTCAGTTATGAATGAATAAATGAATAAATAAATAAAGAATGCCACCTTTCATTTCACAGGGCACACCGGACGGCGTACCAGCAGGTAAAAGTCGGAGTAATTAAATAAATACAAAAAGAATGGCTGGGGAATAAAAAAATAATACGTTTTAATAATAATTTGGTTTTTTTGTTATAAAATGAATTTCACTCTCTCTCTCCCCGTATATATATATATATATATATATATATATATATATATATATATATTTATTATATAAATTGTATATTTTTTTTAAGCATTTTTGAAGGTGCGCCGCTACTTCGCGGATTTTCAGTTTTCGCGGGTGGTCTCGGTCCCCATTAACCGCGATAACCGAGGGTTCACTGTACTCCATAAAATTTACAAAAAGCGAGGTGAAACACTCAACCAGAGCTGCTTTTTTTTAACATTTCTCGAGGGCCATGGCGAGCCATTTCAAAAAAGCTGCACAACTAACGTATAAAATATTGATAAATTTGCTCGGCCTGATGTGTGTGTAAAGTTTCACGAGTTGTCGTTCATATTTAGAACCTCATAATCAGCGTTGTTTTATTGCCGAACAGTGCAATGCCACTCCCACAACTTTTCACGAAAAAGGACTAATTTCGTATTGTGACATCCTCATGGCCGAAACAGTCATCCGAGCATATATGAGGGCGACCTTGTTGAGTTGCACGGAGAAAAACATCCAAGAAAATAACTTGTATTAGCTTTTACCAGTTGGTGGCGCTACTACTACGATGTAAAATAAGTTGGTAGATGTCTTCAGGGCTGAAGTATCCTCAAAAGTGTACAACTTCGAGAAGATAGGATCATCTGAGTCATGTTGCCGGAGCTTTTGTTGCCACAGAGTACAATCGGACTTTTCAGCACCTTAATAGCCACGCCTTTTGCCAAAACGTCACAAAATTCGGCAGAGAGTAAGATCATTGTCTTGAGTCTTTTCTGACTAATTTTCAGTCGGATTCGTCAAAAGGGCACCGTGCAGTACGTGAAAATTAAAATAAAAAAAAATTTTTGATTCCACTTGGCGGCACTGTGTGTATAACAAAATAATAACATTAAGATGTCTTCAGGTCGGGACGTTTTATTTACAGGTGAAGGTTTGGATTTTTAGGAGCATGTGCAGGGGAGTTATTAAGCATTCATTTATTTGTATTAGGTTCATTTTGTCTTCTTATTATTGATATTTGACTGATTCATTAAAAGCAGACAATTATGTTTTAGGTTAATTTTTTACCTGACATGTTTCGGCGAGTCTTTCGCCTTCTTCAGAGTGTCGCATGATGGTGTCTTGAGCTGATGTTCCATGAGGGTGTGGCTTACCTGTCAAAAAAATGAAAAAAATCAGAGCAGTAAAAGAACAAGCACAACATGAACATTACAAATCAGCAATCACTGACCACTGCAAAAGGGAAAACCACATCATGGACCGGGAGAAGGGCAGGGTCATCCGCACAGAAGAGAACAAACAACAGCGCTGGATCAGAGAGGCCATTGAGATCTGCAAGCGAGGCCGAGTGGTCTAAGGCGCCGCGTTCCGGACCCAGTCTCCCCAGGAGGCCTGGGTTCGAATCTCGTGGCTGCCAGGATGGCCGAGTGGTCTAAGGCGCCGCGTTCAGGACCCAGTCTCCCCAGGAGCCCTGGGTTCGAATCTCGAATTTCCCCATTGTGGGACTAATAAAGGCATTATTATTATTATAAAAACCATGAACAGAGACAAGGGAGCCTTCATCCTCTCCACCACCTGGACCAGCATCTTGGCGGAGTGAACGGACAGCGGGGGGCGTGACTTGCCTTCATTCTTGTGACAGGTAAGTCACGCCCTCATGGAACATCAGCTGATAAAGACGGGTCACAAGACACCATCATGTGACACTCTGAAGAAGGCGAAAGACTTTTGTATTGTGACATGCTCAAGGCCTAAACACTCATCCGAGCAAATATAAGGTAGATTTTGTTAACCTGCCCGGAGAAAAACATCAACGAAAATAATTTGTATTTGTTTTAACCAGTTGGTGGCGCTACCACTGCGATCAAAAATAAGTTGGCAGCCGTCTTCAGGGCCTGAATATCCTCAAATGTGAAAAATTTCGAGAAGATGGATCATCTGAATCATTTTGCAGGAACTTTTGTTGCCACGGAGAATAATCAGACTCTGCGGCACCGTAATAGCCACGCCCTTCGAAGGAAAGTCACAAAAATAGGGATAGAGTAAGATCAATGTCTTGAGTCTTTTCTAGCCAATTTTCAATCAGATTCGTTAAAAGGGCACCGTGCAGTACGTCAAAATGTAAAAAATGATATTGATTGGCGCAAGGTGTATAACTGAATATAAACATATAGATGTCTTCAGGTACAGACTTTTTATGTACATGTGAAGTTTTGGATTTTTAGCAGCATGTGCAGGAGAGTTATTAAGCATTTTGTCCATTGCGGCGAAGGAAATCTTAAGTGAAAACTTTGAAGCCCCGGCCCCGTCATATAGTATTTCGGAAACAAAAAATTTTAGCCCCAGTGTTTGTCCCAGGTCTTCAGATGCTACAGACAGAATTTTAAGGCAATCAGATGAAGCCTTTAGGATCAGGGTGCAAAAGAATGACCCCTGTAAACATGCAAAAAAGGGCAAAAGTCGGACTTTCAAAAATTCATAACTCACTTCCTGTTCATATTAGACGTTAAAATATCAAATTTTTCGCCATTCCCGATGAGACTGCCAAGTTTTGTGAGTTTTTGTGCATGTTTCGGGGGTCAAAAATGCGATCGAACAATCGGAAAAATAATAATAATAATAATTTCTACAAAAACAATAGGGACTTCGCAGCGGTCGCTGCTCAGGCCCTAATAATAATAATAATAATATTAATAATAATAAAAGTAATAATATTTTCTACAAAAACAATAGGGACCTCGCAGCCGTCGCAGCTCGGGCCCTAATAACAATTTCTAGAAAAACAATAGGGACCTCGCAGCGGTCACTGCTCGGGCCCTAATAATAATAATAATAAAAATAATAATAATTTCCACAAAAACAATGGGGACCTCGTAGCGGTCGCTGCTCAGGCCCTAATAATAATTTCTACAAAAACAATAGGGACCTCGCCGCCGTCGCTGCTCGGGCCCCAATAATAATTTCTACACAAAGTCCATTGTGGTGACCCGCCCCCTTTTAAGTAAATTCAAAATGGCCGACTTCCTGTAAAACCTAGCTCATTGCTCCAAGAGACTTTTTTGTAGGTCTTGGTCTTATACATACAGTGAACCCTCGCTACTTCGCGGTTCACCTTTCGCGGGTTCAGTGCTTCGCGGGTCTAAAAAATATTCGGGGGCATTGTAGTTTCGCCGAGCGGCACGACGGGGCGCTGGAGCGGTTAGACGGCCGGCGTGCGCCGAAGAAGAGCGTGGGCGAAGAGGAGAGTGGACGAAGAAGAGCACGTTCTTCCGGACACGATCGGTGGCGACGTTTCGCGCGGTTCGGACCGTACCAGAGCTCCGGCCGGCGTGCGTGGCAGTTAAGCCGTAGAGGAGCACCTTCCCCGGGCACGGGCGGTGCCAAGCGGCCCCTAAGTTTAACCGAATGGAAGCTCCGGAGGAGGAGGGCATGCTCGCGTCACAGTAAGCCGAAGAGGAGCACCTTCCCCGGGCACGGGCGGTTCCAAGCGGCCCCTAAGTTTAACCGAATGGAAGCTCCGGAGGAGGAGGGCATGCTCGCGTCACAGTAAGCCGAAGAGGAGCACCTTCCCCGGGCACGGGCGGTTCCAAGCGGCCCCTAAGTTTAACTGAATGGAAGCTCCGGAGGAGGAGGGCATGCTCGCGTCACAGTAAGCCGAAGAGGAGCACCTTCCCCGGGCACGGGCGGTGCCAAGCGGCCCCTAAGTTTAACCGAATGGAAGTTCCGGGGGAGGAGGGCGGGCGTGTGTCACAGTTAAGCCGAATTGGAGCACCTCTTCCGCCCGGGCACGAGCGGAGCGCGAGGCTGTCAGTTATGAATGAATAAATGAATAAATAAATAAAGAATGCCACCTTTCATTTCACAGGGCACACCGGACGGCGTACCAGCAGGTAAAAGTCGGAGTAATTAAATAAATACTAAAAGAATGGCTGGGGAATAAAAAAATAATACGTTTTAATAATAATTTGTTTTTTTTGTTATAACATGAATTTCACTCTCTCTCTCCCCGTATATATATATATATATATATATATATATATATATATATATATATATATATATTTATTATATATATTGTATATTTTTTTTAAGCATTTTTGAAGGTGCGCCGCTACTTCGCGGATTTTCAGTTTTCGCGGGTGGTCTCGGTCCCCATTAACCGCGATAACCGAGGGTTCACTGTACTCCATAAAATTTACAAAAAGCGAGGTGAAACACTCAATCAGGGCTGCTTTTTTTTAACATTTCTCGAGGGCCATGGCGAGCCATTTCAAAAAAGCTGCACAACTAACGTATAAAATATTGATAAATTTGCTCGGCCTGATGTGTGTGTAAAGTTTTACGAGTTGTCGTTCATATTTAGAACCTCATAATCAGCTTTGTTTTATTGCCGAACAGTGCAATGCCACTCCCACAACTTTTCACGAAAAATCACGAATTTCGTATTGTGACATCCTCATGGCCGAAACAGTCATCCGAGCATATATGAGGGCGACCTTGTTGAGTTGCACGGAGAAAAACATCCAAGAAAATAACTTGTATTAGCTTTTACCAGTTGGTGGCGCTACTACTACGATGTAAAATAAGTTGGTAGATGTCTTCAGGGCTGAAGTATCCTCAAATGTGTACAACTTCGAGAAGATAGGATCATCTGAGTCATGTTGCCGGAGCTTTTGTTGCCACAGAGTACAATTGGACTTTTCAGCACCTTAATAGCCACGCCTTTTGCCAAAACGTCACAAAATTCGGCAGAGAGTAAGATCATTGTCTTGAGTCTTTTCTGACTAATTTTCAGTCGGATTCGTCAAAAGGGCACCATGCAGTACGTGAAAATTAAAATAAAAAAAAATTTTTGATTCCACTTGGCGGCACTGTGTGTATAACAAAATAATAACATTAAGATGTCTTCAGGTCGGGACGTTTTATTTACAGGTGAAGGTTTGGATTTTTAGGAGCATGTGCAGGGGAGTTATTAAGCATTCATTTATTTGTATTAGGTTCATTTTGTCTTCTTATTATTGATATTTGACTGATTCATTAAAAGCAGACAATTATGTTTTAGGTTAATTTTTTACCTGACATGTTTTGGCGAGTCTTTCGCCTTCTTCAGAGTGTCGCATGATGGTGTCTTGAGACCCGTCTTTATCAGCTGATGTTCCATGAGGGTGTGACTTACCTGTCAAAAAAATGAAAAAATCAGAGCAGTAAAAGAACAAGCACAACATGAACATTACAAATCAGCAATCACTGACCACTGCAAAAGGGAAAACCACATCATGGACCGGGAGAAGGGCAGGGTCATCCGCACAGAAGAGAACAAACAACAGCGCTGGATCAGAGAGGCCATTGAGATCTGCAAGCGAGGCATAAAAACCATGAACAGAGACAAGGGAGCCTTCATCCTCTCTACCACCTGGACCAGCATCTTGGCGGAGTGAACGGACAGCGGGGGGCGTGACTTGCCTTCATTCTTGTGACAGGTAAGTCACGCCCTCATGGAACATCAGCTGATAAAGACGGGTCACAAGACAGCATCATGTGACACTCTGAAGAAGGCGAAAGACTTTTGTATTGTGACATGCTCAAGGCCTAAACACTCATCCGAGCAAATATAAGGTAGATTTTGTTCACCTGCCCGGAGAAAAACATCAACGAAAATAATTTGTATTTGTTTTAACCAGTTGGTGGCGCTACCACTGCGATCAAAAATAAGTTGGCAGCCGTCTTCAGGGCCTGAATATCCTCAAATGTGAAAGATTTCCAGAAGATGGATCATCTGAATCATTTTGCAGGAACTTTTGTTGCCACGGAGAATAATCAGACTCTGCGGCACCGTAATAGCCACGCCCTTTGAAGGAAAGTCATAAAAATAGGGATAGAGTAAGATCAATGTCTTGAGTCTTTTCTAGCCAATTTTCAATCGGATTCGTTAAAAGGGCACCATGCAGTACGTCAAAATGTAAAAAATGATATTGATTGGCGCAAGGTGTATAACTGAATATAAACATATAGATGTCTTCAGGTACAGACTCTTTATGTACATGTGAAGTTTTGGATTTTTAGCAGCATGTGCAGGAGAGTTATTAAGCATTTTGTCCATTGCGGCGAAGGAAATCTTCAGTGAAAACTTTGAAGCCCCGCCCCCGTCATATAGTATTTCGGAAACAAAAAATTTTAGCCCCAGTGTTTGTCCCAGGTCTTCAGATGCTACAGACAGAATTTTAAGGCAATCAGATGAAGCCTTTAGGATCAGGGTGCAAAAGAATGACCCCTGTAAACATGCAAAAAAGGGCAAAAGTCGGACTTTCAAAAATTCATAACTCACTTCCTGTTCATATTAGACGTTAAAATATCAAATTTTTCGCCATGCCCGATGAGTCTGCCAAGTTTGGTGAGTTTTTGTGCATGTTTCGGGGGTCAAAAATGCGATCGAACAATCGGAAAAATAATAATAATAATAATTTCTACAAAAACAATAGGGACTTCGCAGCGGTCGCTGCTCAGGCCCTAATAATAATAATAATAATAATAATAAAAGTAATAATGTTTTCTACAAAAACAATAGGGACCTCGCCGCGGTCGCTGCTCGGGCCCCAATAATAATTTCTACACAAAGTCCATTGTGGTGACCCGCCCCCTTTTAAGTAAATTCAAAATGGCCGACTTCCTGTAAAACCTAGCTCATTGCTCCAAGAGACTTTTTTGTAGGTCTTGGTCTTATACATACAGTGAACCCTCGCTACTTCGCGGTTCACCTTTCGCGGGTTCAGTGCTTCGCGGGTCTAAAAAATATTCGGGGGCATTGTAGTTTCGCCGAGCGGCACGACGGGGCGCTGGAGCAGTTAGACGGCCGGCGTGCGCCGAAGAAGAGCGTGGGCGAAGAGGAGAGTGGACGAAGAAGAGCACGTTCCCCCGGAAACGATCGGTGGCGACGTTTCGCGCGGTTCGGACCGTACCAGAGCTCCGGCCGGCGTGCGTGGCAGTTAAGCCGTAGAGGAGCACCTTCCCCGGGCACGGGCGGTTCCAAGTGGCCCCTAAGTTTAACCGAATGGAAGCTCCGGAGGAGGAGGGCATGCTCGCGTCACAGTAAGCCGAAGAGGAGCACCTTCCCCGGGCACGGGCGGTGCCAAGCGGCCCCTAAGTTTAACCGAATGGAAGCTCCGGGGGAGGAGGGCGGGCGTGTGTCACAGTTAAGCCAAATTGGAGCACCTCTTCTACCCGGGCACGAGCGGAGCGCGAGGCTGTCAGTTATGAATGAATAAATGAATAAATAAATAAAGAATGCCACCTTTCATTTCACAGGGCACACCGGACGGCGTACCAGCAGGTAAAAGTCGGAGTAATTAAATAAATACTAAAAGAATGGCTGGGGAATAAAAAAATAATACGTTTTAATAATAATTTGGTTTTTTTGTTATAACATGAATTTCACTCTCTCTCTCCCCGTATATATATATATATATATATATATATATATATATATATATATATATATATATATTTATTATATATATTGTATATTTTTTTTAAGCATTTTTGAAGGTGCGCCGCTACTTCGCGGATTTTCAGTTTTCGCGGGTGGTCTCGGTCCCCATTAACCGCGATAACCGAGGGTTCACTGTACTCCATAAAATTTACAAAAAGCGAGGTGAAACACTCAACCAGAGCTGCTTTTTTTAACATTTCTCGAGGGCCATGGCGAGCCATTTCAAAAAAGCTGCACAACTAACGTATAAAATATTGATAAATTTGCTCGGCCTGATGTGTGTGTAAAGTTTTACGAGTTGTCGTTCATATTTAGAACCTCATAATCAGCTTTGTTTTATTGCCGAACAGTGCAATGCCACTCCCACAACTTTTCACGAAAAATCACGAATTTCGTATTGTGACATCCTCATGGCCGAAACAGTCATCCGAGCATATATGAGGGCGACCTTGTTGAGTTGCACGGAGAAAAACATCCAAGAAAATAACTTGTATTAGCTTTTACCAGTTGGTGGCGCTACTACTACGATGTAAAATAAGTTGGTAGATGTCTTCAGGGCTGAAGTATCCTCAAATGTGTACAACTTCGAGAAGATAGGATCATCTGAGTCATGTTGCCGGAGCTTTTGTTGCCACAGAGTACAATTGGACTTTTCAGCACCTTAATAGCCACGCCTTTTGCCAAAACGTCACAAAATTCGGCAGAGAGTAAGATCATTGTCTTGAGTCTTTTCTGACTAATTTTCAGTCGGATTCGTCAAAAGGGCACCATGCAGTACGTGAAAATTAAAATAAAAAAAAATTTTTGATTCCACTTGGCGGCACTGTGTGTATAACAAAATAATAACATTAAGATGTCTTCAGGTCGGGACGTTTTATTTACAGGTGAAGGTTTGGATTTTTAGGAGCATGTGCAGGGGAGTTATTAAGCATTCATTTATTTGTATTAGGTTCATTTTGTCTTCTTATTATTGATATTTGACTGATTCATTAAAAGCAGACAATTATGTTTTAGGTTAATTTTTTACCTGACATGTTTTGGCGACTCTTTCGCCTTCTTCAGAGTGTCGCATGATGGTGTCTTGAGACCCGTCTTTATCAGCTGATGTTCCATGAGGGTGTGACTTACCTGTCAAAAAAATGAAAAAATCAGAGCAGTAAAAGAACAAGCACAACATGAACATTACAAATCAGCAATCACTGACCACTGCAAAAGGGAAAACCACATCATGGACCGGGAGAAGGGCAGGGTCATCCGCACAGAAGAGAACAAACAACAGCGCTGGATCAGAGAGGCCATTGAGATCTGCAAGCGAGGCATAAAAACCATGAACAGAGACAAGGGAGCCTTCATCCTCTCTACCACCTGGACCAGCATCTTGGCGGAGTGAACGGACAGCGGGGGGCGTGACTTGCCTTCATTCTTGTGACAGGTAAGTCACGCCCTCATGGAACATCAGCTGATAAAGACGGGTCACAAGACAGCATCATGTGACACTCTGAAGAAGGCGAAAGACTTTTGTATTGTGACATGCTCAAGGCCTAAACACTCATCCGAGCAAATATAAGGTAGATTTTGTTCACCTGCCCGGAGAAAAACATCAACGAAAATAATTTGTATTTGTTTTAACCAGTTGGTGGCGCTACCACTGCGATCAAAAATAAGTTGGCAGCCGTCTTCAGGGCCTGAATATCCTCAAATGTGAAAGATTTCCAGAAGATGGATCATCTGAATCATTTTGCAGGAACTTTTGTTGCCACGGAGAATAATCAGACTCTGCGGCACCGTAATAGCCACGCCCTTTGAAGGAAAGTCATAAAAATAGGGATAGAGTAAGATCAATGTCTTGAGTCTTTTCTAGCCAATTTTCAATCGGATTCGTTAAAAGGGCACCATGCAGTACGTCAAAATGTAAAAAATGATATTGATTGGCGCAAGGTGTATAACTGAATATAAACATATAGATGTCTTCAGGTACAGACTCTTTATGTACATGTGAAGTTTTGGATTTTTAGCAGCATGTGCAGGAGAGTTATTAAGCATTTTGTCCATTGCGGCGAAGGAAATCTTCAGTGAAAACTTTGAAGCCCCGCCCCCGTCATATAGTATTTCGGAAACAAAAAATTTTAGCCCCAGTGTTTGTCCCAGGTCTTCAGATGCTACAGACAGAATTTTAAGGCAATCAGATGAAGCCTTTAGGATCAGGGTGCAAAAGAATGACCCCTGTAAACATGCAAAAAAGGGCAAAAGTCGGACTTTCAAAAATTCATAACTCACTTCCTGTTCATATTAGACGTTAAAATATCAAATTTTTCGCCATGCCCGATGAGTCTGCCAAGTTTGGTGAGTTTTTGTGCATGTTTCGGGGTCAAAAATGCGATCGAACAATCGGAAAAATAATAATAATAATAATTTCTACAAAAACAATAGGGACTTCGCAGCGGTCGCTGCTCAGGCCCTAATAATAATAATAATAATAATAATAAAAGTAATAATGTTTTCTACAAAAACAATAGGGACCTCGCCGCGGTCGCTGCTCGGGCCCCAATAATAATTTCTACACAAAGTCCATTGTGGTGACCCGCCCCCTTTTAAGTAAATTCAAAATGGCCGACTTCCTGTAAAACCTAGCTCATTGCTCCAAGAGACTTTTTTGTAGGTCTTGGTCTTATACATACAGTGAACCCTCGCTACTTCGCGGTTCACCTTTCGCGGGTTCAGTGCTTCGCGGGTCTAAAAAATATTCGGGGGCATTGTAGTTTCGCCGAGCGGCACGACGGGGCGCTGGAGCAGTTAGACGGCCGGCGTGCGCCGAAGAAGAGCGTGGGCGAAGAGGAGAGTGGACGAAGAAGAGCACGTTCCCCCGGAAACGATCGGTGGCGACGTTTCGCGCGGTTCGGACCGTACCAGAGCTCCGGCCGGCGTGCGTGGCAGTTAAGCCGTAGAGGAGCACCTTCCCCGGGCACGGGCGGTTCCAAGTGGCCCCTAAGTTTAACCGAATGGAAGCTCCGGAGGAGGAGGGCATGCTCGCGTCACAGTAAGCCGAAGAGGAGCACCTTCCCCGGGCACGGGCGGTGCCAAGCGGCCCCTAAGTTTAACCGAATGGAAGCTCCGGGGGAGGAGGGCGGGCGTGTGTCACAGTTAAGCCAAATTGGAGCACCTCTTCTACCCGGGCACGAGCGGAGCGCGAGGCTGTCAGTTATGAATGAATAAATGAATAAATAAATAAAGAATGCCACCTTTCATTTCACAGGGCACACCGGACGGCGTACCAGCAGGTAAAAGTCGGAGTAATTAAATAAATACTAAAAGAATGGCTGGGGAATAAAAAAATAATACGTTTTAATAATAATTTGGTTTTTTTGTTATAACATGAATTTCACTCTCTCTCTCCCCGTATATATATATATATATATATATATATATATATATATATATATATTTATTATATATATTGTATATTTTTTTTAAGCATTTTTGAAGGTGCGCCGCTACTTCGCGGATTTTCAGTTTTCGCGGGTGGTCTCGGTCCCCATTAACCGCGATAACCGAGGGTTCACTGTACTCCATAAAATTTACAAAAAGCGAGGTGAAACACTCAACCAGAGCTGCTTTTTTTAACATTTCTCGAGGGCCATGGCGAGCCATTTCAAAAAAGCTGCACAACTAACGTATAAAATATTGATAAATTTGCTCGGCCTGATGTGTGTGTAAAGTTTTACGAGTTGTCGTTCATATTTAGAACCTCATAATCAGCTTTGTTTTATTGCCGAACAGTGCAATGCCACTCCCACAACTTTTCACGAAAAAGGACGAATTTCGTATTGTGACATCCTCATGGCCGAAACAGTCATCCGAGCATATATGAGGGCGACCTTGTTGAGTTGCACGGAGAAAAACATCCAAGAAAATAACTTGTATTAGCTTTTACCAGTTGGTGGCGCTACTACTACGATGTAAAATAAGTTGGTAGATGTCTTCAGGGCTGAAGTATCCTCAAATGTGTACAACTTCGAGAAGATAGGATCATCTGAGTCATGTTGCCGGAGCTTTTGTTGCCACAGAGTACAATCGGACTTTTCAGCACCTTAATAGCCACGCCTTTTGCCAAAACGTCACAAAATTCGGCAGAGAGTAAGATCATTGTCTTGAGTCTTTTCTGACTAATTTTCAGTCGGATTCGTCAAAAGGGCACCGTGCAGTACGTGAAAATTAAAATAAAAACAAATTTTTGATTCCACTTGGCGGCACTGTGTGTATAACAAAATAATAACATTACGATGTCTTCAGGTCGGGACGTTTTATTTACAGGTGAAGGTTTGGATTTTTAGGAGCATGTGCAGGGGAGTTATTAAGCATTCATTTATTTGTATTAGGTTCATTTTGTCTTCTTATTATTGATATTTGACTGATTCATTAAAAGCAGACAATTATGTTTTAGGTTAATTTTTTACCTGACATGTTTCGGCGAGTCTTTCGCCTTCTTCAGAGTGTCGCATGATGGTGTCTTGAGCTGATGTTCCATGAGGGTGTGACTTACCTGTCAAAAAAATGAAAAAAATCAGAGCAGTAAAAGAACAAGCACAACATGAACATTACAAATCAGCAATCACTGACCACTGCAAAAGGGAAAACCACATCATGGACCGGGAGAAGGGCAGGGTCATCCGCACAGAAGAGAACAAACAACAGCGCTGGATCAGAGAGGCCATTGAGACCTGCAAGCGAGGCATAAAAACCATGAACAGAGACAAGGGAGCCTTCATCCTCTCTACCACCTGGACCAGCATCTTGGCGGAGTGAACGGACAGCGGGGGGCGTGACTTGCCTTCATTCTTGTGACAGGTAAGTCACGCCCTCATGGAACATCAGCTGATAAAGACGGGTCACAAGACAGCATCATGTGACACTCTGAAGAAGGCGAAAGACTTTCGTATTGTGACATGCTCAAGGCCTAAACACTCATCCGAGCAAATATAAGGTAGATTTTGTTCACCTGCCCGGAGAAAAACATCAACGAAAATAATTTGTATTTGTTTTAACCAGTTGGTGGCGCTACCACTGCGATCAAAAATAAGTTGGCAGCCGTCTTCAGGGCCTGAATATCCTCAAATGTGAAAAATTTCGAGAAGATGGATCATCTGAATCATTTTGCAGGAACTTTTGTTGCCACGGAGAATAATCAGACTCTGCGGCACCGTAATAGCCACGCCCTTCGAAGGAAAGTCACAAAAATAGGGATAGAGTAAGATCAATGTCTTGAGTCTTTTCTAGTCAATTTTCAATCAGATTCGTTAAAAGGGCACCGTGCAGTACGTAAAAATGTAAAAAATGATATTGATTGGCTCAAGGTGTATAACTGAATATAAACATATAGATGTCTTCAGGTACAGACTTTTTATGTACATGTGAAGTTTTGGATTTTTAGCAGCATGTGCAGGAGAGTTATTAAGCATTTTGTCCATTGCGGCGAAGGAAATCTTAAGTGAAAACTTTGAAGCCCCGCCCCCGTCATATAGTATTTCGGAAACAAAAAATTTTAGCCCCAGTGTTTGTCCCAGGTCTTCAGATGCTACAGACAGAATTTTAAGGCAATCAGATGAAGCCTTTAGGATCAGGGTGCAAAAGAATGACCCCTGTAAACATGCAAAAAAGGGCAAAAGTCGGACTTTCAAAAATTCATAACTCACTTCCTGTTCATATTAGACGTTAAAATATCAAATTTTTCGCCATGCCCGATGAGACTGCCAAGTTTGGTGAGTTTTTGTGCATGTTTCGGGGGTCAAAAATGCGATCGAACAATCGGAAAAATAATAATAATAATAATTTCTACAAAAACAATAGGGACTTCGCAGCGGTCGCTGCTCAGGCCCTAATAATAATAATAATAATATTAATAATAATAAAAGTAATAATATTTTCTACAAAAACAATAGGGACCTCGCAGCCGTCGCAGCTCGGGCCCTAATAACAATTTCTAGAAAAACAATAGGGACCTCGCAGCGGTCACTGCTCGGGCCCTAATAATAATAATAATAAAAATAATAATAATTTCCACAAAAACAATGGGGACCTCGTAGCGGTCGCTGCTCAGGCCCTAATAATAATTTCTACAAAAACAATAGGGACCTCGCCGCCGTCGCTGCTCGGGCCCCAATAATAATTTCTACACAAAGTCCATTGTGGTGACCCGCCCCCTTTTAAGTAAATTCAAAATGGCCGACTTCCTGTAAAACCTAGCTCATTGCTCCAAGAGACTTTTTTGTAGGTCTTGGTCTTATACATACAGTGAACCCTCGCTACTTCGCGGTTCACCTTTCGCGGGTTCAGTGCTTCGCGGGTCTAAAAAATATTCGGGGGCATTGTAGTTTCGCCGAGCGGCACGACGGGGCGCTGGAGCGGTTAGACGGCCGGCGTGCGCCGAAGAAGAGCGTGGGCGAAGAGGAGAGTGGACGAAGAAGAGCACGTTCTCCCGGACACGATCGGTGGCGACGTTTCGCGCGGTTCGGACCGTACCAGAGCTCCGGCCGGCGTGCGTGGCAGTTAAGCCGTAGAGGAGCACCTTCCCCGGGCACGGGCGGTGCCAAGCGGCCCCTAAGTTTAACCGAATGGAAGCTCCGGAGGAGGAGGGCATGCTCGCGTCACAGTAAGCCGAAGAGGAGCACCTTCCCCGGGCACGGGCGGTTCCAAGCGGCCCCTAAGTTTAACCGAATGGAAGCTCCGGAGGAGGAGGGCATGCTCGCGTCACAGTAAGCCGAAGAGGAGCACCTTCCCCGGGCACGGGCGGTTCCAAGCGGCCCCTAAGTTTAACTGAATGGAAGCTCCGGAGGAGGAGGGCATGCTCGCGTCACAGTAAGCCGAAGAGGAGCACCTTCCCCGGGCACGGGCGGTGCCAAGCGGCCCCTAAGTTTAACCGAATGGAAGTTCCGGGGGAGGAGGGCGGGCGTGTGTCACAGTTAAGCCGAATTGGAGCACCTCTTCCGCCCGGGCACGAGCGGAGCGCGAGGCTGTCAGTTATGAATGAATAAATGAATAAATAAATAAAGAATGCCACCTTTCATTTCACAGGGCACACCGGACGGCGTACCAGCAGGTAAAAGTCGGAGTAATTAAATAAATACAAAAAGAATGGCTGGGAAATAAAAAAATAATACGTTTTAATAATAATTTGGTTTTTTTGTTATAAAATGAATTTCACTCTCTCTCTCCCCGTATATATATATATATATATATATATATATATATATATTTATTATATATATTGTATATTTTTTTTAAGCATTTTTGAAGGTGCGCCGCTACTTCGCGGATTTTCAGTTTTCGCGGGTGGTCTCGGTCCCCATTAACCGCGATAACCGAGGGTTCACTGTACTCCATAAAATTTACAAAAAGCGAGGTGAAACACTCAATCAGGGCTGCTTTTTTGAACATTTCTCGAGGGCCATGGCGAGCCATTTCAAAAAAGCTGCACAACTAACGTATAAAATATTGATAAATTTGCTCGGCCTGATGTGTGTGTAAAGTTTCACGAGTTGTCGTTCATATTTAGAACCTCATAATCAGCGTTGTTTTATTGCCGAACAGTGCAATGCCACTCCCACAACTTTTCACGAAAAAGGACTAATTTCGTATTGTGACATCCTCATGGCCGAAACAGTCATCCGAGCATATATGAGGGCAACCTTGTTGAGTTGCACGGAGAAAAACATCCAAGAAAATAACTTGTATTAGCTTTTACCAGTTGGTGGCGCTACTACTACGATGAAAAATAAGTCGGTAGATGTCTTCAGGGCTGAAGTATCCTCAAATGTGTACAACTTCGAGAAGATAGGATCATCTGAGTCATGTTGCCGGAGTTTTTGTTGCCACAGAGTACAATCGGACTTTTCAGCACCTTAATAGCCACGCCTTTTGCCAAAACGTCACAAAATTCGGCAGAGAGTAAGATCATTGTCTTGAGTCTTTTCTGACTAATTTTCAGTCGGATTCGTCAAAAGGGCACCGTGCAGTACGTGAAAATTAAAATAAAAACAAATTTTTGATTCCACTTGGCGGCGCTGTGTGTATAACAAAATAATAACATTAAGATGTCTTCAGGTCGGGACGTTTTATTTACAGGTGAAGGTTTGGATTTTTAGGAGCATGTGCAGGGGAATTATTAAGCATTCATTTATTTGTATTAGGTTCATTTTGTCTTCTTATTATTGATATTTGACTGATTCATTAAAAGCAGACAATTATGTTTTAGGTTAATTTTTTACCTGACATGTTTCGGCGAGTCTTTTGCCTTCTTCAGAGTGTCGCATGATGGTTTCTTGAGACCCGTCTTTATCAGCTGATGTTCCATGAGGGTGTGACTTACCTGTCAAAAAAATGAAAAAATCAGAGCAGTAAAAGAACAAGCACAACATGAACATTACAAATCAGCAATCACTGACCACTGCAAAAGGGAAAACCACATCATGGACCGGGAGAAGGGCAGGGTCATCCGCACCGAAGAGAACAAACAACAGCGCTGGATCAGAGAGGCCATTGAGATCTGCAAGCGAGGCATAAAAACCATGAACAGAGACAAGGGAGCCTTCATCCTCTCTACCACCTGGAGCAGCATTTTGGCGGAGTGAACGGACAGCGGGGGGCGTGACTTGCCTTCATTCTTGTGACAGGTAAGTCACGCCCTCATGGAACATCAGCTGATAAAGACGGGCCACAAGACACCATCATGTGACACTCTGAAGAAGGCGAAAGACTTTCGTATTGTGACATCCTCAAGGCCTAAACACTCATCCGAGCAAATGTAAGGTAGATTTTGTTAACCTGCCCGGAGAAAAAAATCAACGAAAATAATTTGTATTTGTTTTAACCAGTTGGTGGCGCTACCACTGCGATCAAAAATAACTTGGCAGCCGTCTTCAGGGCCTGAATATCCTCAAATGTGAAAAATTTCGAGAAGATGGATCATCTGAATCATTTTGCAGGAACTTTTGTTGCCACGGAGAATAATCAGACTCTGCGGCACCGTAATAGCCACGCCCTTCGAAGGAAAGTCACAAAAATAGGGATAGAGTAAGATCAATGTCTTGAGTCTTTTCTAGCCAATTTTCAATCAGATTCGTTAAAAGGGCACCGTGCAGTACGTCAAAATGTAAAAAATGATATTGATTGGCGCAAGGTGTATAACTGAATATAAACATATAGATGTCTTCAGGTACAGACTCTTTATGTACATGTGAAGTTTTGGATTTTTAGCAGCATGTGCAGGAATGTTATTAAGCATTTTGTCCATTGCGGCGAAGGAAATCTTAAGTGAAAACTTTGAAGCCCCGCCCCCGTCATATAGTATTTCGGAAACAAAAAATTTTAGCCCCAGTGTTTGTCCCAGGTCTTCAGATGCTACAGACAGAATTTTAAGGCAATCAGATGAAGCCTTTAGGATCAGGGTGCAAAAGAATGACCCCTGTAAACATGCAAAAAAGGGCAAAAGTCGGACTTTCAAAAATTCATAACTCACTTCCTGTTCATATTAGACGTTAAAATATCAAATTTTTCGCCATGCCCGATGAGACTGCCAAGTTTGGTGAGTTTTTGTGCATGTTTCGGGGGTCAAAAATGCGATCGAACAATCGGAAAAATAATAATAATAATAATTTCTACAAAAACAATAGGGACTTCGCAGCGGTCGCTGCTCAGGCCCTAATAATAATAATAATAATAATAATAAAAGTAATAATATTTTCTACAAAAACAATAGGGACCTCGCCGCGGTCGCGGCTCGGGCCCCAATAATAATTTCTACACAAAGTCCATTGTGGTGACCCGCCCCCTTTTAAGTAAATTCAAAATGGCCGACTTCCTGTAAAACCTAGCTCATTGCTCCAAGAGACTTTTTTGTAGGTCTTGGTCTTATACATACAGTGAACCCTCGCTACTTCGCGGTTCACCTTTCGCGGGTTCAGTGCTTCGCGGGTCTAAAAAATATTCAGGGGCATTGTAGTTTCGCCGAGCGGCACGACGGGGCGCTGGAGCGGTTAGACGGCCAGCGTGCGCCGAAGAAGAGCGTGGGCGAAGAGGAGAGTGGACGAAGAAGAGCACGTTCTCCCGGACACGATCAGTGGCGACGTTTCGCGCGGTTCGGACCGTACCAGAGCTCCGGCCAGCGTGCGTGGCAGTTAAGCCGTAGAGGAGCACCTTCCCCGGGCACGAGCGGTGCCAAGCGGCCCCTAAGTTTAACCGAATGGAAGCTCCGGAGGAGGAGGGCATGCTCGCGTCACAGTAAGCCGAAGAGGAGCACCTTCCCCGGGCACGGGCGGTGCCAAGCGGCCCCTAAGTTTAACCGAATGGAAGCTCCGGAGGAGGAGGGCATGCTCGCGTCACAGTAAGCCGAAGAGGAGCACCTTCCCCGGGCACGGGCGGTGCCAAGCGGCCCCTAAGTTTAACCGAATGGAAGCTCCGGGGGAGGAGGGCGGGCGTGTGTCACAGTTAAGCCAAATTGGAGCACCTCTTCTGCCCGGGCACGAGCGGAGCGCGAGGCTGTCAGTTATGAATGAATAAATGAATAAATAAATAAAGAATGCCACCTTTCATTTCACAAGGCACACCGGACGGCGTACCAGCAGGTAAAAGTCGGAGTAATTAAATAAATACAAAAAGAATGGCTGGTATATATATATATATATATATATATATATATATATATATATATATTATAACATGAATTTCACTCTCTCTCTCCCCGTATATATATATATATATATATATATATATATATATATATATATATATATATATATATATATATATTATTATATATATTGTATATTTTTTTTAAGCATTTTTGAAGGTGCGCCGCTACTTCGCGGATTTTCAGTTTTCGCGGGTGGTCTCGGTCCCCATTAACCGCGATAACCGAGGGTTCACTGTACTCCATAAAATTTACAAAAAGCGAGGTGAAACACTCAACCAGAGCTGCTTTTTTTTAACATTTCTCGAGGGCCATGGCGAGCCATTTCAAAAAAGCTGCACAACTAACGTATAAAATATTGATAAATTTGCTCGGCCTGATGTGTGTGTAAAGTTTCACGAGTTGTCGTTCATATCTAGAACCTCATAATCAGCGTTGTTTTATTGCCGAACAGTGCAATGCCACTCCCACAACTTTTCACGAAAAAGGACTAATTTCGTATTGTGACATCCTCATGGCCGAAACAGTCATCCGAGCATATATGAGGGCGACCTTGTTGAGTTGCACGGAGAAAAACATCCAAGAAAATAACTTGTATTAGCTTTTACCAGTTGGTGGCGCTACTACTACGATGTAAAATAAGTTGGTAGATGTCTTCTGGGCTGAAGTATCCTCAAATGTGTACAACTTCGAGAAGATAGGATCATCTGAGTCATGTTGCCGGAGCTTTTGTTGCCACAGAGTACAATCGGACTTTTCAGCACCTTAATAGCCACGCCTTTTGCCAAAACGTCACAAAATTCGGCAGAGAGTAAGATCATTGTCTTGAGTCTTTTCTGACTAATTTTCAGTCGGATTCGTCAAAAGGGCACCGTGCAGTACGTGAAAATTAAAATTAAAAAAAATTTTTGATTCCACTTGGCGGCACTGTGTGTATAACAAAATAATAACATTAAGATGTCTTCAGGTCGGGACGTTTTATTTACAGGTGAAGGTTTGGATTTTTAGGAGCATGTGCAGGGGAGTTATTAAGCATTCATTTATTTGTATTAGGTTCATTTTGTCTTCTTATTATTGATATTTGACTGATTCATTAAAAGCAGACAATTATGTTTTAGGTTAATTTTTTACCTGACATGTTTCGGCGAGTCTTTCGCCTTCTTCAGAGTGTCGCATGATGGTGTCTTGAGACCCGTCTTTATCAGCTGATGTTCCATGAGGGTGTGACTTACCTGTCAAAAAAATGAAAAAATCAGAGCAGTAAAAGAACAAGCACAACATGAACATTACAAATCAGCAATCACTGACCACTGCAAAAGGGAAAACCACATCATGGACCGGGAGAAGGGCAGGGTCATCCGCACCGAAGAGAACAAACAACAGCGCTGGATCAGAGAGGCCATTGAGATCTGCAAGCGAGGCATAAAAACCATGAACAGAGACAAGGGAGCCTTCATCCTCTCTACCACCTGGAGCAGCATTTTGGCGGAGTGAACGGACAGCGGGGGGCGTGACTTGCCTTCATTCTTGTGACAGGTAAGTCACGCCCTCATGGAACATCAGCTGATAAAGACGGGTCACAAGACAGCATCATGTGACACTCTGAAGAAGGCGAAAGACTTTTGTATTGTGACATGCTCAAGGCCTAAACACTCATCCGAGCAAATATAAGGTAGATTTTGTTCACCTGCCCGGAGAAAAACATCAACGAAAATAATTTGTATTTGTTTTAACCAGTTGGTGGCGCTACCACTGCGATCAAAAATAAGTTGGCAGCCGTCTTCAGGGCCTGAATATCCTCAAATGTGAAAGATTTCCAGAAGATGGATCATCTGAATCATTTTGCAGGAACTTTTGTTGCCACGGAGAATAATCAGACTCTGCGGCACCGTAATAGCCACGCCCTTTGAAGGAAAGTCATAAAAATAGGGATAGAGTAAGATCAATGTCTTGAGTCTTTTCTAGCCAATTTTCAATCGGATTCGTTAAAAGGGCACCATGCAGTACGTCAAAATGTAAAAAATGATATTGATTGGCGCAAGGTGTATAACTGAATATAAACATATAGATGTCTTCAGGTACAGACTCTTTATGTACATGTGAAGTTTTGGATTTTTAGCAGCATGTGCAGGAATGTTATTAAGCATTTTGTCCATTGCGGCGAAGGAAATCTTAAGTGAAAACTTTGAAGCCCCGCCCCCGTCATATAGTATTTCGGAAACAAAAAATTTTAGCCCCAGTGTTTGTCCCAGGTCTTCAGATGCTACAGACAGAATTTTAAGGCAATCAGATGAAGCCTTTAGGATCAGGGTGCAAAAGAATGACCCCTGTAAACATGCAAAAAAGGGCAAAAGTCGGACTTTCAAAAATTCATAACTCACTTCCTGTTCATATTAGACGTTAAAATATCAAATTTTTCGCCATGCCCGATGAGACTGCCAAGTTTGGTGAGTTTTTGTGCATGTTTCGGGGGTCAAAAATGCGATCGAACAATCGGAAAAATAATAATAATAATAATTTCCACAAAAACAATAGGGACTTCGCAGCGGTCGCTGCTCAGGCCCTAATAATAATAATAATAATAATAATAAAAGTAATAATGTTTTCTACAAAAACAATAGGGACCTCGCCGCGGTCGCTGCTCGGGCCCCAATAATAATTTCTACACAAAGTCCATTGTGGTGACCCGCCCCCTTTTAAGTAAATTCAAAATGGCCGACTTCCTGTAAAACCTAGCTCATTGCTCCAAGAGACTTTTTTGTAGGTCTTGGTCTTATACATACAGTGAACCCTCGCTACTTCGCGGTTCACCTTTCGCGGGTTCAGTGCTTCGCGGGTCTAAAAAATATTCGGGGGCATTGTAGTTTCGCCGAGCGGCACGACGGGGCGCTGGAGCGGTTAGACGGCCGGCGTGCGCCGAAGAAGAGCGTGGGCGAAGAGGAGAGTGGACGAAGAAGAGCACGTTCCCCCGGACAAGATCGGTGGCGAGGTTTCGCGCGGTTCGGACCGTACCAGAGCTCCGGCCGGCGTGCGTGGCAGTTAAGCCGTAGAGGAGCACCTTCCCCGGGCACGGGCGGTTCCAAGCGGCCCCTAAGTTTAACCGAATGGAAGCTCCGGAGGAGGAGGGCATGCTCGCGTCACAGTAAGCCGAAGAGGAGCACCTTCCCCGGGCACGGGCGGTGCCAAGCGGCCCCTAAGTTTAACCGAATGGAAGCTCCGGGGGAGGAGGGCGGGCGTGTGTCACAGTTAAGCCAAATTGGAGCACCTCTTCTGCCCGGGCACGAGCGGAGCGCGAGGCTGTCAGTTATGAATGAATAAATGAATAAATAAATAAAGAATGCCACCTTTCATTTCACAGGGCACACCGGACGGCGTACCAGCAGGTAAAAGTCGGAGTAATTAAATAAATACTAAAAGAATGGCTGGGGAATAAAAAAATAATACGTTTTAATAATAATTTGGTTTTTTTGTTATAACATGAATTTCACTCTCTCTCTCCCCGTATATATATATATATATATATATATATATATATATATATATATATATATATATATATATATATATATTTATTATATATATTGTATATTTTTTTTAAGCATTTTTGAAGGTGCGCCGCTACTTCGCGGATTTTCAGTTTTCGCGGGTGGTCTCGGTCCCCATTAACCGCGATAACCGAGGGTTCACTGTACTCCATAAAATTTACAAAAAGCGAGGTGAAACACTCAACCAGAGCTGCTTTTTTTAACATTTCTCGAGGGCCATGGCGAGCCATTTCAAAAAAGCTGCACAACTAACGTATAAAATATTGATAAATTTGCTCGGCCTGATGTGTGTGTAAAGTTTTACGAGTTGTCGTTCATATTTAGAACCTCATAATCAGCTTTGTTTTATTGCCGAACAGTGAAATGCCACTCCCACAACTTTTCACGAAAAAGGACGAATTTCGTATTGTGACATCCTCATGGCCGAAACAGTCATCCGAGCATATATGAGGGCGACCTTGTTGAGTTGCACGGAGAAAAACATCCAAGAAAATAACTTGTATTAGCTTTTACCAGTTGGTGGCGCTACTACTACGATGTAAAATAAGTTGGTAGATGTCTTCAGGGCTGAAGTATCCTCAAATGTGTACAACTTCGAGAAGATAAGATCATCTGAGTCATGTTGCCGGAGCTTTTGTTGCCACAGAGTACAATTGGACTTTTCAGCACCTTAATAGCCACGCCTTTTGCCAAAACGTCACAAAATTCGACAGAGAGTAAGATCATTGTCTTGAGTCTTTTCTGACTAATTTTCAGTCGGATTCGTCAAAAGGGCACCGTGCAGTACGTGAAAATTTAAATAAAAACAAATTTTTGATTCCACTTGGCGGCACTGTGTGTATAACAAAATAATAACATTACGATGTCTTCAGGTCGGGACGTTTTATTTACAGGTGAAGGTTTGGATTTTTAGGAGCATGTGCAGGGGAGTTATTAAGCATTCATTTATTTGTATTAGGTTCATTTTGTCTTCTTATTATTGATATTTGACTGATTCATTAAAAGCAGACAATTATGTTTTAGGTTAATTTTTTACCTGACATGTTTCGGCGAGTCTTTCGCCTTCTTCAGAGTGTCGCATGATGGTGTCTTGAGCTGATGTTCCATGAGGGTGTGACTTACCTGTCAAAAAAATGAAAAAAATCAGAGCAGTAAAAGAACAAGCACAACATGAACATTACAAATCAGCAATCACTGACCACTGCAAAAGGGAAAACCACATCATGGACCGGGAGAAGGGCAGGGTCATCCGCACAGAAGAGAACAAACAACAGCGCTGGATCAGAGAGGCCATTGAGATCTGCAAGCGAGGCATAAAAACCATGAACAGAGACAAGGGAGCCTTCATCCTCTCTACCACCTGGACCAGCATCTTGGCGGAGTGAACGGACAGCGGGGGGCGTGACTTGCCTTCATTCTTGTGACAGGTAAGTCACGCCCTCATGGAACATCAGCTGATAAAGACGGGTCACAAGACAGCATCATGTGACACTCTGAAGAAGGCGAAAGACTTTCGTATTGTGACATGCTCAAGGCCTAAACACTCATCCGAGCAAATATAAGGTAGATTTTGTTCACCTGCCCGGAGAAAAACATCAACGAAAATAATTTGTATTTGTTTTAACCAGTTGGTGGCGCTACCACTGCGATCAAAAATAAGTTGGCAGCCGTCTTCAGGGCCTGAATATCCTCAAATGTGAAAAATTTCGAGAAGATGGATCATCTGAATCATTTTGCAGGAACTTTTGTTGCCACGGAGAATAATCAGACTCTGCGGCACCGTAATAGCAACGCCCTTCGAAGGAAAGTCACAAAAATAGGGATAGAGTAAGATCAATGTCTTGAGTCTTTTCTAGCCAATTTTCAATCAGATTCGTTAAAAGGGCACCGTGCAGTACGTCAAAATGTAAAAAATGATATTGATTGGCGCAAGGTGTATAACTGAATATAAACATATAGATGTCTTCAGGTACAGACTTTTTATGTACATGTGAAGTTTTGGATTTTTAGCAGCATGTGCAGGAGAGTTATTAAGCATTTTGTCCATTGCGGCGAAGGAAATCTTAAGTGAAAACTTTGAAGCCCCGCCCCCGTCATATAGTATTTCGGAAACAAAAAATTTTAGCCCCAGTGTTTGTCCCAGGTCTTCAGATGCTACAGACAGAATTTTAAGGCAATCAGATGAAGCCTTGAGGATCAGGGTGCAAAAGAATGACCCCTGTAAACATGCAAAAAAGGGCAAAAGTCGGACTTTCAAAAATTCATAACTCACTTCCTGTTCATATTAGACGTTAAAATATCAAATTTTTCGCCATGCCCGATGAGACTGCCAAGTTTGGTGAGTTTTTGTGCATGTTTCGGGGGTCAAAAATGCGATCGGAAAAATAATAATAATAATAATTTCTACAAAAACAATAGGGACTTCGCAGCGGTCGCTGCTCAGGCCCTAATAATAATAATAATAATATTAATAATAATAAAAGTAATAATATTTTCTACAAAAACAATAGGGACCTCGCAGCCGTCGCAGCTCGGGCCCTAATAACAATTTCTAGAAAAACAATAGGGACCTCGCAGCGGTCACTGCTCGGGCCCTAATAATAATAATAATAAAAATAATAATAATTTCCACAAAAACAATGGGGACCTCGTAGCGGTCGCTGCTCAGGCCCTAATAATAATTTCTACAAAAACAATAGGGACCTCGCCGCCGTCGCTGCTCGGGCCCCAATAATAATTTCTACACAAAGTCCATTGTGGTGACTCGCCCCCTTTTAAGTAAATTCAAAATGGCCGACTTCCTGTAAAACCTAGCTCATTGCTCCAAGAGACTTTTTTGTAGGTCTTGGTCTTATACATACAGTGAACCCTCGCTACTTCGCGGTTCACCTTTCGCGGGTTCAGTGCTTCGCGGGTCTAAAAAATATTCGGGGGCATTGTAGTTTCGCCGAGCGGCACGACGGGGCGCTGAAGCGGTTAGACGGCCGGCGTGCGCCGAAGAAGAGCGTGGGCGAAGAGAAGAGTGGACGAAGAAGAGCACGTTCTCCCGGACACGATCGGTGGCGACGTTTCGCGCGGTTCGGACCGTACCAGAGCTCCGGCCGGCGTGCGTGGCAGTTAAGCCGTAGAGGAGCACCTTCCCCGGGCACGGGCGGTGCCAAGCGGCCCCTAAGTTTAACCGAATGGAAGCTCCGGAGGAGGAGGGCATGCTCGCGTCACAGTAAGCCGAAGAGGAGCACCTTCCCCGGGCACGGGCGGTTCCAAGCGGCCCCTAAGTTTAACTGAATGGAAGCTCCGGAGGAGGAGGGCATGCTCGCGTCACAGTAAGCCGAAGAGGAGCACCTTCCCCGGGCACGGGCGGTGCCAAGCGGCCCCTAAGTTTAACCGAATGGAAGTTCCGGGGGAGGAGGGCGGGCGTGTGTCACAGTTAAGCCGAATTGGAGCACCTCTTCCGCCCGGGCACGAGCGGAGCGCGAGGCTGTCAGTTATGAATGAATAAATGAATAAATAAATAAAGAATGCCACCTTTCATTTCACAGGGCACACCGGACGGCGTACCAGCAGGTAAAAGTCGGAGTAATTAAATAAATACAAAAAGAATGGCTGGGGAATAAAAAAATAATACGTTTTAATAATAATTTGGTTTTTTTGTTATAAAATGAATTTCACTCTCTCTCTCCCCGTATATATATATATATATATATATATATATATTTATTATATATATTGTATATTTTTTTTAAGCATTTTTGAAGGTGCGCCGCTACTTCGCGGATTTTCAGTTTTCGCGGGTGGTCTCTGTCCCCATTAACCGCGATAACCGAGGGTTCACTGTACTCCATAAAATTTACAAAAAGCGAGGTGAAACACTCAACCAGAGCTGCTTTTTTTAACATTTCTCGAGGGCCATGGCGAGCCATTTCAAAAAAGCTGCACAACTAACGTATAAAATATTGATAAATTTGCTCGGCCTGATGTGTGTGTAAAGTTTCACGAGTTGTCGTTCATATTTAGAACCTCATAATCAGCGTTGTTTTATTGCCGAACAGTGCAATGCCACTCCCACAACTTTTCACGAAAAAGGACTAATTTCGTATTGTGACATCCTCATGGCCGAAACAGTCATCCGAGCATATATGAGGGCGACCTTGTTGAGTTGCACGGAGAAAAACATCCAAGAAAATAACTTGTATTAGCTTTTACCAGTTGGTGGCGCTACTACTACGATGTAAAATAAGTTGGTAGATGTCTTCAGGGCTGAAGTATCCTCAAAAGTGTACAACTTCGAGAAGATAGGATCATCTGAGTCATGTTGCCGGAGCTTTTGTTGCCACAGAGTACAATCGGACTTTTCAGCACCTTAATAGCCACGCCTTTTGCCAAAACGTCACAAAATTCGGCAGAGAGTAAGATCATTGTCTTGAGTCTTTTCTGACTAATTTTCAGTCGGATTCGTCAAAAGGGCACCGTGCAGTACGTGAAAATTAAAATAAAAAAAATTTTTTGATTCCACTTGGCGGCACTGTGTGTATAACAAAATAATAACATTAAGATGTCTTCAGGTCGGGACGTTTTATTTACAGGTGAAGGTTTGGATTTTTAGGAGCATGTGCAGGGGAGTTATTAAGCATTCATTTATTTGTATTAGGTTCATTTTGTCTTCTTATTATTGATATTTGACTGATTCATTAAAAGCAGACAATTATGTTTTAGGTTAATTTTTTACCTGACATGTTTCGGCGAGTCTTTCGCCTTCTTCAGAGTGTCGCATGATGGTGTCTTGAGACCCGTCTTTATCAGCTGATGTTCCATGAGGGTGTGACTTACCTGTCAAAAAAATGAAAAAAATCAGAGCAGTAAAAGAACAAGCACAACATGAACATTACAAATCAGCAATCACTGACCACTGCAAAAGGGAAAACCACATCATGGACCGGGAGAAGGGCAGGGTCATCCGCACAGAAGAGAACAAACAACAGCGCTGGATCAGAGAGGCCATTGAGATCTGCAAGCGAGGCATAAAAACCATGAACAGAGACAAGGGAGCCTTCATCCTCTCTACCACCTGGACCAGCATCTTGGCGGAGTGAACGGACAGCGGGGGGCGTGACTTGCCTTCATTCTTGTGACAGGTAAGTCACGCCCTCATGGAACATCAGCTGATAAAGACGGGTCACAAGACAGCATCATGTGACACTCTGAAGAAGGCGAAAGACTTTCGTATTGTGACATGCTCAAGGCCTAAACACTCATCCGAGCAAATATAAGGTAGATTTTGTTCACCTGCCCGGAGAAAAACATCAACGAAAATAATTTGTATTTGTTTTAACCAGTTGGTGGCGCTACCACTGCGATCAAAAATAAGTTGGCAGCCGTCTTCAGGGCCTGAATATCCTCAAATGTGAAAAATTTCGAGAAGATGGATCATCTGAATCATTTTGCAGGAACTTTTGTTGCCACGGAGAATAATCAGACTCTGCGGCACCGTAATAGCCACGCCCTTCGAAGGAAAGTCACAAAAATAGGGATAGAGTAAGATCAATGTCTTGAGTCTTTTCTAGCCAATTTTCAATCAGATTCGTTAAAAGGGCACCGTGCAGTCCGTCAAAATGTAAAAAATGATATTGATTGGCGCAAGGTGTATAACTGAATATAAACATATAGATGTCTTCAGGTACAGACTTTTTATGTACATGTGAAGTTTTGGATTTTTAGCAGCATGTGCAGGAGAGTTATTAAGCATTTTGTCCATTGCGGCGAAGGAAATCTTAAGTGAAAACTTTGAAGCCCCGCCCCCGTCATATAGTATTTCGGAAACAAAAAATTTTTAGCCCCAGTGTTTGTCCCAGGTCTTCAGATGCTACAGACAGAATTTTAAGGCAATCAGATGAAGCCTTTAGGATCAGGGTGCAAAGGAATGACCCCTGTAAACATGCAAAAAAGGGCAAAAGTCGGACTTTCAAAAATTCATAACTCACTTCCTGTTCATATTAAACGTTAAAATATCAAATTTTTCGCCATGCCCGATGAGACTGCCAAGTTTGGTGAGTTTTTGTGCATGTTTCGGGGGTCAAAAATGCGATCGAACAATCGGAAAAATAATAATAATAATAATTTCTACAAAAACAATAGGGACTTCGCAGCGGTCGCTGCTCAGGCCCTAATAATAATAATAATAATATTAATAATAATAAAAGTAATAATATTTTCTACAAAAACAATAGGGACCTCGCAGCCGTCGCAGCTCGGGCCCTAATAACAATTTCTAGAAAAACAATAGGGACCTCGCAGCGGTCACTGCTCGGGCCCTAATAATAATAATAATAAAAATAATAATAATTTCCACAAAAACAATGGGGACCTCGTAGCGGTCGCTGCTCAGGCCCTAATAATAATTTCTACAAAAACAATAGGGACCTCGCCGCCGTCGCTGCTCGGGCCCCAATAATAATTTCTACACAAAGTCCATTGTGGTGACCCGCCCCCTTTTAAGTAAATTCAAAATGGCCGACTTCCTGTAAAACCTAGCTCATTGCTCCAAGAGACTTTTTTGTAGGTCTTGGTCTTATACATACAGTGAACCCTCGCTACTTCGCGGTTCACCTTTCGCGGGTTCAGTGCTTCGCGGGTCTAAAAAATATTCGGGGGCATTGTAGTTTCGCCGAGCGGCACGACGGGGCGCTGGAGCGGTTAGACGGCCGGCGTGCGCCGAAGAAGAGCGTGGGCGAAGAGGAGAGTGGACGAAGAAGAGCACGTTCTCCCGGACACAATCGGTGGCGACGTTTCGCGCGGTTCGGACCGTACCAGAGCTCCGGCCGGCGTGCGTGGCAGTTAAGCCGTAGAGGAGCACCTTCCCCGGGCACGGGCGGTGCCAAGCGGCCCCTAAGTTTAACCGAATGGAAGCTCCGGAGGAGGAGGGCATGCTCGCGTCACAGTAAGCCGAAGAGGAGCACCTTCCCCGGGCACGGGCGGTTCCAAGCGGCCCCTAAGGTTAACCGAATGGAAGCTCCGGAGGAGGAGGGCATGCTCGCGTCACAGTAAGCCGAAGAGGAGCACCTTCCCCGGGCACGGGCGGTTCCAAGCGGCCCCTAAGTTTAACTGAATGGAAGCTCCGGAGGAGGAGGGCATGCTCGCGTCACAGTAAGCCGAAGAGGAGCACCTTCCCCGGGCACGGGCGGTGCCAAGCGGCCCCTAAGTTTAACCGAATGGAAGTTCCGGGGGAGGAGGGCGGGCGTGTGTCACAGTTAAGCCGAATTGGAGCACCTCTTCCGCCCGGGCACGAGCGGAGCGCGAGGCTGTCAGTTATGAATGAATAAATGAATAAATAAATAAAGAATGCCACCTTTCATTTCACAGGGCACACCGGACGGCGTACCAGCAGGTAAAAGTCGGAGTAATTAAATAAATACTAAAAGAATGGCTGGGGAATAAAAAAATAATACGTTTTAATAATAATTTGGTTTTTTTGTTATAACATGAATTTCACTCTCTCTCTCCCCGTATATATATATATATATATATATATATATATATATATATATATATATATATATATATTATTATATATATTGTATATTTTTTTTAAGCATTTTTGAAGGTGCGCCGCTACTTCGCGGATTTTCAGTTTTCGCGGGTGGTCTCGGTCCCCATTAACCGCGATAACCGAGGGTTCACTGTACTCCATAAAATTTACAAAAAGCGAGGTGAAACACTCAACCAGAGCTGCTTTTTTTAAACATTTCTCGAGGGCCATGGCGAGCCATTTCAAAAAAGCTGCACAACTAACTTATAAAATATTGATAAATTTGCTCGGCCTGATGTGTGTGTAAAGTTTTACGAGTTGTCGTTCATATTTAGAACCTCATAATCAGCTTTGTTTTATTGCCGAACAGTGCAATGCCACTCCCACAACTTTTCACGAAAAATCACGAATTTCGTATTGTGACATCCTCATGGCCGAAACAGTCATCCGAGCATATATGAGGGCGACCTTGTTGAGTTGCACGGAGAAAAACATCCAAGAAAATAACTTGTATTAGCTTTTACCAGTTGGTGGCGCTACTACTACGATGTAAAATAAGTTGGTAGATGTCTTCAGGGCTGAAGTATCCTCAAATTTGTACAACTTCGAGAAGATAGGATCATCTGAGTCATGTTGCCGGAGCTTTTGTTGCCACAAAGTACAATCGGACTTTTCAGCACCTTAATAGCCACGCCTTTTGCCAAAACGTCACAAAATTCGGCAGAGAGTAAGATCATTGTCTTGAGTCTTTTCTGACTAATTTTCAGTCGGATTCGTCCAAAGGGCACCGTGCAGTACGTGAAAATTAAAATAAAAACAAATTTTTGATTCCACTTGGCGGCACTGTGTGTATAACAAAATAATAACATTAAGATGTCTTCAGGTCGGGACGTTTTATTTACAGGTGAAGGTTTGGATTTTTAGGAGCATGTGCAGGGGAGTTATTAAGCATTCATTTATTTGTATTAGGTTCATTTTGTCTTCTTATTATTGATATTTGACTGATTCATTAAAAGCAGACAATTATGTTTTAGGTTAATTTTTTACCTGACATGTTTCGGCGAGTCTTTCGCCTTCTTCAGAGTGTCGCATGATGGTGTCTTGAGCTGATGTTCCATGAGGGTGTGACTTACCTGTCAAAAAAATGAAAAAAATCAGAGCAGTAAAAGAACAAGCACAACATGAACATTACAAATCAGCAATCACTGACCACTGCAAAAGGGAAAACCACATCATGGACCGGGAGAAGGGCAGGGTCATCCGCACAGAAGAGAACAAACAACAGCGCTGGATCAGAGAGGCCATTGAGATCTGCAAGCGAGGCATAAAAACCATGAACAGAGACAAGGGAGCCTTCATCCTCTCTACCACCTGGACCAGCATCTTGGCGGAGTGAACGGACAGCGGGGGGCGTGACTTGCCTTCATTCTTGTGACAGGTAAGTCACGCCCTCATGGAACATCAGCTGATAAAGACGGGTCACAAGACAGCATCATGTGACACTCTGAAGAAGGCGAAAGACTTTCGTATTGTGACATGCTCAAGGCCTAAACACTCATCCGAGCAAATATAAGGTAGATTTTGTTCACCTGCCCGGAGAAAAACATCAACGAAAATAATTTGTATTTGTTTTAACCAGTTGGTGGCGCTACCACTGCCATCAAAAATAAGTTGGCAGCCGTCTTCAGGGCCTGAATATCCTCAAATGTGAAAAATTTCGAGAAGATGGATCATCTGAATCATTTTGCAGGAACTTTTGTTGCCACGGAGAATAATCAGACTCTGCGGCACCGTAATAGCCACGCCCTTCGAAGGAAAGTCACAAAAATAGGGATAGAGTAAGATCAATGTCTTGAGTCTTTTCTAGCCAATTTTCAATCAGATTCGTTAAAAGGGCACCGTGCAGTACGTCAAAATGTAAAAAATGATATTGATTGGCGCAAGGTGTATAACTGAATATAAACATATAGATGTCTTCAGGTACAGACTTTTTATGTACATGTGAAGTTTTGGATTTTTAGCAGCATGTGCAGGAGAGTTATTAAGCATTTTGTCCATTGCGGCGAAGGAAATCTTAAGTGAAAACTTTGAAGCCCCGCCCCCGTCATATAGTATTTCGGAAACAAAAAATTTTAGCCCCAGTGTTTGTCCCAGGTCTTCAGATGCTACAGACAGAATTTTAAGGCAATCAGATGAAGCCTTGAGGATCAGGGTGCAAAAGAATGACCCCTGTAAACATGCAAAAAAGGGCAAAAGTCGGACTTTCAAAAATTCATAACTCACTTCCTGTTCATATTAGACGTTAAAATATCAAATTTTTCGCCATGCCCGATGAGACTGCCAAGTTTGGTGAGTTTTTGTGCATGTTTCGGGGGTCAAAAATGCGATCGAACAATCGGAAAAATAATAATAATAATAATTTCTACAAAAACAATAGGGACTTCGCAGCGGTCGCTGCTCAGGCCCTAATAATAATAATAATAATATTAATAATAATAAAAGTAATAATATTTTCTACAAAAACAATAGGGACCTCGCACCCGTCGCAGCTCGGGCCCTAATAACAATTTCTAGAAAAACAATAGGGACCTCGCAGCGGTCACTGCTCGGGCCCTAATAATAATAATAATAAAAATAATAATAATTTCCACAAAAACAATGGGGACCTCGTAGCGGTCGCTGCTCAGGCCCTAATAATAATTTCTACAAAAACAATAGGGACCTCGCCGCCGTCGCTGCTCGGGCCCCAATAATAATTTCTACACAAAGTCCATTGTGGTGACTCGCCCCCTTTTAAGTAAATTCAAAATGGCCGACTTCCTGTAAAACCTAGCTCATTGCTCCAAGAGACTTTTTTGTAGGTCTTGGTCTTATACATACAGTGAACCCTCGCTACTTCGCGGTTCACCTTTCGCGGGTTCAGTGCTTCGCGGGTCTAAAAAATATTCGGGGGCATTGTAGTTTCGCCGAGCGGCACGACGGGGCGCTGGAGCGGTTAGACGGCCGGCGTGCGCCGAAGAAGAGCGTGGGCGAAGAGGAGAGTGGACGAAGAAGAGCACGTTCTCCCGGACACGATCGGTGGCGACGTTTCGCGCGGTTCGGACCGTACCAGAGCTCCGGCCGGCGTGCGTGGCAGTTAAGCCGTAGAGGAGCACCTTCCCCGGGCACGGGCGGTGCCAAGCGGCCCCTAAGTTTAACCGAATGGAAGCTCCGGAGGAGGAGGGCATGCTCGCGTCACAGTAAGCCGAAGAGGAGCACCTTCCCCGGGCACGGGCGGTTCCAAGCGGCCCCTAAGTTTAACTGAATGGAAGCTCCGGAGGAGGAGGGCATGCTCGCGTCACAGTAAGCCGAAGAGGAGCACCTTCCCCGGGCACGGGCGGTCCAAGCGGCCCCTAAGTTTAACCGAATGGAAGTTCCGGGGGAGGAGGGCGGGCGTGTGTCACAGTTAAGCCGAATTGGAGCACCTCTTCCGCCCGGGCACGAGCGGAGCGCGAGGCTGTCAGTTATGAATGAATAAATGAATAAATAAATAAAGAATGCCACCTTTCATTTCACAGGGCACACCGGACGGCGTACCAGCAGGTAAAAGTCGGAGTAATTAAATAAATACAAAAAGAATGGCTGGGGAATAAAAAAATAATACGTTTTAATAATAATTTGGTTTTTTTGTTATAAAATGAATTTCACTCTCTCTCTCCCCGTATATATATATATATATATATATATATATATATATATATATATATATATATATATATATATATATATATTTATTATATATATTGTATATTTTTTTTAAGCATTTTTGAAGGTGCGCCGCTACTTCGCGGATTTTCAGTTTTCGCGGGTGGTCTCGGTCCCCATTAACCGCGATAACCGAGGGTTCACTGTACTCCATAAAATTTACAAAAAGCGAGGTGAAACACTCAACCAGAGCTGCTTTTTTTTAACATTTCTCGAGGGCCATGGCGAGCCATTTCAAAAAAGCTGCACAACTAACGTATAAAATATTGATAAATTTGCTCGGCCTGATGTGTGTGTAAAGTTTCACGAGTTGTCGTTCATATTTAGAACCTCATAATCAGCGTTGTTTTATTGCCGAACAGTGCAATGCCACTCCCACAACTTTTCACGAAAAAGGACTAATTTCGTATTGTGACATCCTCATGGCCGAAACAGTCATCCGAGCATATATGAGGGCGACCTTGTTGAGTTGCACGGAGAAAAACATCCAAGAAAATAACTTGTATTAGCTTTTACCAGTTGGTGGCGCTACTACTACGATGTAAAATAAGTTGGTAGATGTCTTCAGGGCTGAAGTATCCTCAAAAGTGTACAACTTCGAGAAGATAGGATCATCTGAGTCATGTTGCCGGAGCTTTTGTTGCCACAGAGTACAATCGGACTTTTCAGCACCTTAATAGCCACGCCTTTTGCCAAAACGTCACAAAATTCGGCAGAGAGTAAGATCATTGTCTTGAGTCTTTTCTGACTAATTTTCAGTCGGATTCGTCAAAAGGGCACCGTGCAGTACGTGAAAATTAAAATTAAAAAAAATTTTTGATTCCACTTGGCGGCACTGTGTGTATAACAAAATAATAACATTAAGATGTCTTCAGGTCGGGACGTTTTATTTACAGGTGAAGGTTTGGATTTTTAGGAGCATGTGCAGGGGAGTTATTAAGCATTCATTTATTTGTATTAGGTTCATTTTGTCTTCTTATTATTGATATTTGACTGATTCATTAAAAGCAGACAATTATGTTTTAGGTTAATTTTTTACCTGACATGTTTCGGCGAGTCTTTCGCCTTCTTCAGAGTGTCGCATGATGGTGTCTTGAGCTGATGTTCCATGAGGGTGTGACTTACCTGTCAAAAAAATGAAAAAATCAGAGCAGTAAAAGAACAAGCACAACATGAACATTACAAATCAGCAATCACTGACCACTGCAAAAGGGAAAACCACATCATGGACCGGGAGAAGGGCAGGGTCATCCGCACAGAAGAGAACAAACAACAGCGCTGGATCAGAGAGGCCATTGAGATCTGCAAGCGAGGCATAAAAACCATGAACAGAGACAAGGGAGCCTTCATCCTCTCTACCACCTGGAGCAGCATCTTGGCGGAGTGAACGGACAGCGGGGGGCGTGACTTGCCTTCATTCTTGTGACAGGTAAGTCACGCCCTCATGGAACATCAGCTGATAAAGACGGGTCACAAGACAGCATCATGTGACACTCTGAAGAAGGCGAAAGACTTTCGTATTGTGACATGCTCAAGGCCTAAACACTCATCCGAGCAAATATAAGGTAGATTTTGTTCACCTGCCCGGAGAAAAACATCAACGAAAATAATTTGTATTTGTTTTAACCAGTTGGTGGCACTACCACTGCGATCAAAAATAAGTTGGCAGCCGTCTTCAGGGCCTGAATATCCTCAAATGTGAAAGATTTCCAGAAGATGGATCATCTGAATCATTTTGCAGGAACTTTTGTTGCCACGGAGAATAATCAGACTCTGCGGCACCGTAATAGCCACGCCCTTTGAAGGAAAGTCGTAAAAATAGGGATAGAGTAAGATCAATGTCTTGAGTCTTTTCTAGCCAATTTTCAATCAGATTCGTTAAAAGGGCTACGTGCAGTACGTCAAAATGTAAAAAATGATATTGATTGGCGCAAGGTGTATAACTGAATATAAACATATAGATGTCTTCAGGTACAGACTCTTTATGTACATGTGAAGTTTTGGATTTTTAGCAGCATGTGCAGGAGAGTTATTAAGCATTTTGTCCATTGCGGCGAAGGAAATCTTAAGTGAAAACTTTGATGCCCCGCCCCCGTCATATAGTATTTCGGAAACAAAAAATTTTAGCCCCAGTGTTTGTCCCAGGTCTTCAGATGCTACAGACAGAATTTTAAGGCAATCAGATGAAGCCTTTAGGATCAGGGTGCAAAAGAATGACCCCTGTAAACATGCAAAAAAGGGCAAAAGTCGGACTTTCAAAAATTCATAACTCACTTCCTGTTCATATTAGACGTTAAAATATCAAATTTTTCGCCATGCCCGATGAGACTGCCAAGTTTGGTGAGTTTTTGTGCATGTTTCGGGGTCAAAAATGCGATCGAACAATCGGAAAAATAATAATAATAATAATTTCTACAAAAACAATAGGGACTTCGCAGCGGTCGCTGCTCAGGCCCTAATAATAATAATAATAATAATAATAAAAGTAATAATATTTTCTACAAAAACAATAGGGACCTCGCCGCGGTCGCTGCTCGGGCCCCAATAATAATTTCTACACAAAGTCCATTGTGGTGACCCGCCCCCTTTTAAGTAAATTCAAAATGGCCGACTTCCTGTAAAACCTAGCTCATTGCTCCAAGAGACTTTTTTGTAGGTCTTGGTCTTATACATACAGTGAACCCTCGCTACTTCGCGGTTCACCTTTCGCGGGTTCAGTGCTTCGCGGGTCTAAAAAATATTCGGGGGCATTGTAGTTTCGCCGAGCGGCACGATGGGGCGCTGGAGCGGTTAGACGGCCGGCGTGCGCCGAAGAAGAGCGTGGGCGAAGAGGAGAGTGGACGAAGAAGAGCACGTTCCCCCGGACACGATCGGTGGCGACGTTTCGCGCGGTTCGGACCGTACCAGAGCTCCGGCCAGCGTGCGTGGCAGTTAAGCCGTAGAGGAGCACCTTCCCCGGGCACGGGCGGTGCCAAGCGGCCCCTAAGTTTAACCGAATGGAAGCTCCGGAGGAGGAGGGCATGCTCGCGTCACAGTAAGCCGAAGAGGAGCACCGTCCCCGGGCACGGGCGGTTCCAAGCGGCCCCTAAGTTTAACCGAATGGAAGCTCCGGAGGAGGAGGGCATGCTCGCGTCACAGTAAGCCGAAGAGGAGCACCTTCCCCGGGCACGGGCGGTGCCAAGCGGCCCCTAAGTTTAACCGAATGGAATCTCCGGGGGAGGAGGACGGGCGTGTGTCACAGTTAAGCCAAATTGGAGCACCTCTTCTGCCCGGGCACGAGCGGAGCGCGAGGCTGTCAGTTATGAATGAATAAATGAATAAATAAATAAAGAATGCCACCTTTCATTTCACAGGGCACACCGGACGGCGTACCAGCAGGTAAAAGTCGGAGTAATTAAATAAATACAAAAAGAATGGCTGGGGAATAAAAAAATAATACGTTTTAATAATAATTTGGTTTTTTTGTTATAACATGAATTTCACTCTCTCTCTCCCCGTATATATATATATATATATTTATATATATATATATATATATATATATATATATATATATATATATATATATATATTTATATATTTATTGTATATATTGTATATTTTTTTTAAGCATTTTTGAAGGTGCGCCGCTACTTCGCGGATTTTCAGTTTTCGCGGGTGGTCTCGGTCCCCATTAACCGCGATAACCGAGGGTTCACTGTACTCCATAAAATTTACAAAAAGCGAGGTGAAACACTCAACCAGAGCTGCTTTTTTTAACATTTCTCGAGGGCCATGGCGAGCCATTTCAAAAAAGCTGCACAACTAACGTATAAAATATTGATAAATTTGCTCGGCCTGATGTGTGTGTAAAGTTTTACGAGTTGTCGTTCATATTTAGAACCTCATAATCAGCTTTGTTTTTTTGCCGAACAGTGCAATGCCACTCCCACAACTTTTCACGAAAAATCACGAATTTCGTATTGTGACATCCTCATGGCCGAAACAGTCATCCGAGCATATATGAGGGCGACCTTGTTGAGTTGCACGGAGAAAAACATCCAAGAAAATAACTTGTATTAGCTTTTACCAGTTGGTGGCGCTACTACTACAATGTAAAATAAGTTGGTAGATGTCTTCAGGGCTGAAGTATCCTCAAATGTGTACAACTTCGAGAAGATAGGATCATCTGAGTCATGTTGCCGGAGCTTTTGTTGCCACAGAGTACAATCGGACTTTTCAGCACCTTAATAGCCACGCCTTTTGCCAAAACGTCACAAAATTCGGCAGAGAGTAAGATCATTGTCTTGAGTCTTTTCTGACTAATTTTCAGTCGGATTCGTCAAAAGGGCACCGTGCAGTACGTGAAAATTAAAATAAAAAAAATTTTTGATTCCACTTGGCGGCACTGTGTGTATAACAAAATAATAACATTAAGATGTCTTCAGGTCGGGACGTTTTATTTACAGGTGAAGGTTTGGATTTTTAGGAGCATGTGCAGGGGAGTTATTAAGCATTCATTTATTTGTATTAGGTTCATTTTGTCTTCTTATTATTGATATTTGACTGATTCATTAAAAGCAGACAATTATGTTTTAGGTTAATTTTTTACCTGACATGTTTCGGCGAGTCTTTCGCCTTCTTCAGAGTGTCGCATGATGGTGTCTTGAGACCCGTCTTTATCAGCTGATGTTCCATGAGGGTGTGACTTACCTGTCAAAAAAATGAAAAAAATCAGAGCAGTAAAAGAACAAGCACAACATGAACATTACAAATCAGCAATCACTGACCACTGCAAAAGGGAAAACCACATCATGGACCGGGAGAAGGGCAGGGTCATCCGCACAGAAGAGAACAAACAACAGCGCTGGATCAGAGAGGCCATTGAGATCTGCAAGCGAGGCATAAAAACCATGAACAGAGACAAGGGAGCCTTCATCCTCTCTACCACCTGGACCAGCATCTTGGCGGAGTGAACGGACAGCGGGGGGCGTGACTTGCCTTCATTCTTGTGACAGGTAAGTCACGCCCTCATGGAACATCAGCTGATAAAGACGGGTCACAAGACAGCATCATGTGACACTCTGAAGAAGGCGAAAGACTTTCGTATTGTGACATGCTCAAGGCCTAAACACTCATCCGAGCAAATATAAGGTAGATTTTGTTCACCTGCCCGGAGAAAAACATCAACGAAAATAATTTGTATTTGTTTTAACCAGTTGGTGGCGCTACCACTGCGATCAAAAATAAGTTGGCAGCCGTCTTCAGGGCCTGAATATCCTCAAATGTGAAAAATTTCGAGAAGATGGATCATCTGAATCATTTTGCAGGAACTTTTGTTGCCACGGAGAATAATCAGACTCTGCGGCACCGTAATAGCCACGCCCTTCGAAGGAAAGTCACAAAAATAGGGATAGAGTAAGATCAATGTCTTGAGTCTTTTCTAGCCAATTTTCAATCAGATTCGTTAAAAGGGCACCGTGCAGTACGTCAAAATGTAAAAAATGATATTGATTGGCGCAAGGTGTATAACTGAATATAAACATATAGATGTCTTCAGGTACAGACTTTTTATGTACATGTGAAGTTTTGGATTTTTAGCAGCATGTGCAGGAGAGTTATTAAGCATTTTGTCCATTGCGGCGAAGGAAATCTTAAGTGAAAACTTTGAAGCCCCGCCCCCGTCATATAGTATTTCGGAAACAAAAAATTTTAGCCCCAGTGTTTGTCCCAGGTCTTCAGATGCTACAGACAGAATTTTAAGGCAATCAGATGAAGCCTTGAGGATCAGGGTGCAAAAGAATGACCCCTGTAAACATGCAAAAAAGGGCAAAAGTCGGACTTTCAAAAATTCATAACTCACTTCCTGTTCATATTAGACGTTAAAATATCAAATTTTTCGCCATGCCCGATGAGACTGCCAAGTTTGGTGAGTTTTTGTGCATGTTTCGGGGGTCAAAAATGCGATCGAACAATCGGAAAAATAATAATAATAATAATAATTTCTACAAAAACAATAGGGACTTCGCAGCGGTCGCTGCTCAGGCCCTAATAATAATAATAATAATATTAATAATAATAAAAGTAATAATATTTTCTACAAAAACAATAGGGACCTCGCAGCCGTCGCAGCTCGGGCCCTAATAACAATTTCTAGAAAAACAATAGGGACCTCGCAGCGGTCACTGCTCGGGCCCTAATAATAATAATAATAAAAATAATAATAATTTCCACAAAAACAATGGGGACCTCGTAGCGGTCGCTGCTCAGGCCCTAATAATAATTTCTACAAAAACAATAGGGACCTCGCCGCCGTCGCTGCTCGGGCCCCAATAATAATTTCTACACAAAGTCCATTGTGGTGACCCGCCCCCTTTTAAGTAAATTCAAAATGGCCGACTTCCTGTAAAACCTAGCTCATTGCTCCAAGAGACTTTTTTGTAGGTCTTGGTCTTATACATACAGTGAACCCTCGCTACTTCGCGGTTCACCTTTCGCGGGTTCAGTGCTTCGCGGGTCTAAAAAATATTCGGGGGCATTGTAGTTTCGCCGAGCGGCACGACGGGGCGCTGGAGCGGTTAGACGGCCGGCGTGCGCCGAAGAAGAGCGTGGGCGAAGAGGAGAGTGGACGAAGAAGAGCACGTTCTCCCGGACACGATCGGTGGCGACGTTTCGCGCGGTTCGGACCGTACCAGAGCTCCGGCCGGCGTGCGTGGCAGTTAAGCCGTAGAGGAGCACCTTCCCCGGGCACGGGCGGTGCCAAGCGGCCCCTAAGTTTAACCGAATGGAAGCTCCGGAGGAGGAGGGCATGCTCGCGTCACAGTAAGCCGAAGAGGAGCACCTTCCCCGGGCACGGGCGGTTCCAAGCGGCCCCTAAGGTTAACCGAATGGAAGCTCCGGAGGAGGAGGGCATGCTCGCGTCACAGTAAGCCGAAGAGGAGCACCTTCCCCGGGCACGGGCGGTTCCAAGCGGCCCCTAAGTTTAACTGAATGGAAGCTCCGGAGGAGGAGGGCATGCTCGCGTCACAGTAAGCCGAAGAGGAGCACCTTCCCCGGGCACGGGCGGTGCCAAGCGGCCCCTAAGTTTAACCGAATGGAATCTCCGGGGGAGGAGGACGGGCGTGTGTCACAGTTAAGCCAAATTGGAGCACCTCTTCTGCCCGGGCACGAGCGGAGCGCGAGGCTGTCAGTTATGAATGAATAAATGAATAAATAAATAAAGAATGCCACCTTTCATTTCACAGGGCACACCGGACGGCGTACCAGCAGGTAAAAGTCGGAGTAATTAAATAAATACAAAAAGAATGGCTGGGGAATAAAAAAATAATACGTTTTAATAATAATTTGGTTTTTTTGTTATAACATGAATTTCACTCTCTCTCTCCCCGTATATATATATATATATATTTATATATATATATATATATATATATATATATATATATATATATATATATATATATTTATATATTTATTGTATATATTGTATATTTTTTTTAAGCATTTTTGAAGGTGCGCCGCTACTTCGCGGATTTTCAGTTTTCGCGGGTGGTCTCGGTCCCCATTAACCGCGATAACCGAGGGTTCACTGTACTCCATAAAATTTACAAAAAGCGAGGTGAAACACTCAACCAGAGCTGCTTTTTTTAACATTTCTCGAGGGCCATGGCGAGCCATTTCAAAAAAGCTGCACAACTAACGTATAAAATATTGATAAATTTGCTCGGCCTGATGTGTGTGTAAAGTTTTACGAGTTGTCGTTCATATTTAGAACCTCATAATCAGCTTTGTTTTTTTGCCGAACAGTGCAATGCCACTCCCACAACTTTTCACGAAAAATCACGAATTTCGTATTGTGACATCCTCATGGCCGAAACAGTCATCCGAGCATATATGAGGGCGACCTTGTTGAGTTGCACGGAGAAAAACATCCAAGAAAATAACTTGTATTAGCTTTTACCAGTTGGTGGCGCTACTACTACAATGTAAAATAAGTTGGTAGATGTCTTCAGGGCTGAAGTATCCTCAAATGTGTACAACTTCGAGAAGATAGGATCATCTGAGTCATGTTGCCGGAGCTTTTGTTGCCACAGAGTACAATCGGACTTTTCAGCACCTTAATAGCCACGCCTTTTGCCAAAACGTCACAAAATTCGGCAGAGAGTAAGATCATTGTCTTGAGTCTTTTCTGACTAATTTTCAGTCGGATTCGTCAAAAGGGCACCGTGCAGTACGTGAAAATTAAAATAAAAAAAATTTTTGATTCCACTTGGCGGCACTGTGTGTATAACAAAATAATAACATTAAGATGTCTTCAGGTCGGGACGTTTTATTTACAGGTGAAGGTTTGGATTTTTAGGAGCATGTGCAGGGGAGTTATTAAGCATTCATTTATTTGTATTAGGTTCATTTTGTCTTCTTATTATTGATATTTGACTGATTCATTAAAAGCAGACAATTATGTTTTAGGTTAATTTTTTACCTGACATGTTTCGGCGAGTCTTTCGCCTTCTTCAGAGTGTCGCATGATGGTGTCTTGAGACCCGTCTTTATCAGCTGATGTTCCATGAGGGTGTGACTTACCTGTCAAAAAAATGAAAAAAATCAGAGCAGTAAAAGAACAAGCACAACATGAACATTACAAATCAGCAATCACTGACCACTGCAAAAGGGAAAACCACATCATGGACCGGGAGAAGGGCAGGGTCATCCGCACAGAAGAGAACAAACAACAGCGCTGGATCAGAGAGGCCATTGAGATCTGCAAGCGAGGCATAAAAACCATGAACAGAGACAAGGGAGCCTTCATCCTCTCTACCACCTGGACCAGCATCTTGGCGGAGTGAACGGACAGCGGGGGGCGTGACTTGCCTTCATTCTTGTGACAGGTAAGTCACGCCCTCATGGAACATCAGCTGATAAAGACGGGTCACAAGACAGCATCATGTGACACTCTGAAGAAGGCGAAAGACTTTCGTATTGTGACATGCTCAAGGCCTAAACACTCATCCGAGCAAATATAAGGTAGATTTTGTTCACCTGCCCGGAGAAAAACATCAACGAAAATAATTTGTATTTGTTTTAACCAGTTGGTGGCGCTACCACTGCGATCAAAAATAAGTTGGCAGCCGTCTTCAGGGCCTGAATATCCTCAAATGTGAAAAATTTCGAGAAGATGGATCATCTGAATCATTTTGCAGGAACTTTTGTTGCCACGGAGAATAATCAGACTCTGCGGCACCGTAATAGCCACGCCCTTCGAAGGAAAGTCACAAAAATAGGGATAGAGTAAGATCAATGTCTTGAGTCTTTTCTAGCCAATTTTCAATCAGATTCGTTAAAAGGGCACCGTGCAGTACGTCAAAATGTAAAAAATGATATTGATTGGCGCAAGGTGTATAACTGAATATAAACATATAGATGTCTTCAGGTACAGACTTTTTATGTACATGTGAAGTTTTGGATTTTTAGCAGCATGTGCAGGAGAGTTATTAAGCATTTTGTCCATTGCGGCGAAGGAAATCTTAAGTGAAAACTTTGAAGCCCCGCCCCCGTCATATAGTATTTCGGAAACAAAAAATTTTAGCCCCAGTGTTTGTCCCAGGTCTTCAGATGCTACAGACAGAATTTTAAGGCAATCAGATGAAGCCTTGAGGATCAGGGTGCAAAAGAATGACCCCTGTAAACATGCAAAAAAGGGCAAAAGTCGGACTTTCAAAAATTCATAACTCACTTCCTGTTCATATTAGACGTTAAAATATCAAATTTTTCGCCATGCCCGATGAGACTGCCAAGTTTGGTGAGTTTTTGTGCATGTTTCGGGGGTCAAAAATGCGATCGAACAATCGGAAAAATAATAATAATAATAATAATTTCTACAAAAACAATAGGGACTTCGCAGCGGTCGCTGCTCAGGCCCTAATAATAATAATAATAATATTAATAATAATAAAAGTAATAATATTTTCTACAAAAACAATAGGGACCTCGCAGCCGTCGCAGCTCGGGCCCTAATAACAATTTCTAGAAAAACAATAGGGACCTCGCAGCGGTCACTGCTCGGGCCCTAATAATAATAATAATAAAAATAATAATAATTTCCACAAAAACAATGGGGACCTCGTAGCGGTCGCTGCTCAGGCCCTAATAATAATTTCTACAAAAACAATAGGGACCTCGCCGCCGTCGCTGCTCGGGCCCCAATAATAATTTCTACACAAAGTCCATTGTGGTGACCCGCCCCCTTTTAAGTAAATTCAAAATGGCCGACTTCCTGTAAAACCTAGCTCATTGCTCCAAGAGACTTTTTTGTAGGTCTTGGTCTTATACATACAGTGAACCCTCGCTACTTCGCGGTTCACCTTTCGCGGGTTCAGTGCTTCGCGGGTCTAAAAAATATTCGGGGGCATTGTAGTTTCGCCGAGCGGCACGACGGGGCGCTGGAGCGGTTAGACGGCCGGCGTGCGCCGAAGAAGAGCGTGGGCGAAGAGGAGAGTGGACGAAGAAGAGCACGTTCTCCCGGACACGATCGGTGGCGACGTTTCGCGCGGTTCGGACCGTACCAGAGCTCCGGCCGGCGTGCGTGGCAGTTAAGCCGTAGAGGAGCACCTTCCCCGGGCACGGGCGGTGCCAAGCGGCCCCTAAGTTTAACCGAATGGAAGCTCCGGAGGAGGAGGGCATGCTCGCGTCACAGTAAGCCGAAGAGGAGCACCTTCCCCGGGCACGGGCGGTTCCAAGCGGCCCCTAAGGTTAACCGAATGGAAGCTCCGGAGGAGGAGGGCATGCTCGCGTCACAGTAAGCCGAAGAGGAGCACCTTCCCCGGGCACGGGCGGTTCCAAGCGGCCCCTAAGTTTAACTGAATGGAAGCTCCGGAGGAGGAGGGCATGCTCGCGTCACAGTAAGCCGAAGAGGAGCACCTTCCCCGGGCACGGGCGGTGCCAAGCGGCCCCTAAGTTTAACCGAATGGAAGTTCCGGGGGAGGAGGGCGGGCGTGTGTCACAGTTAAGCCGAATTGGAGCACCTCTTCCGCCCGGGCACGAGCGGAGCGCGAGGCTGTCAGTTATGAATGAATAAATGAATAAATAAATAAAGAATGCCACCTTTCATTTCACAGGGCACACCGGACGGCGTACCAGCAGGTAAAAGTCGGAGTAATTAAATAAATACAAAAAGAATGGCTGGGGAATAAAAAAATAATACGTTTTAATAATAATTTGGTTTTTTTGTTATAACATGAATTTCACTCTCTCTCCCCCCGTATATATATATATATATATATATATATATATTTATATATTTATTATATATATTGTATATTTTTTTTTTTGCATTTTTGAAGGTGCGCCGCTACTTCGCGGATTTTCAGTTTTCGCGGGTGGTCTCGGTCCCCATTAACCGCGATAACCGAGGGTTCACTGTACTCCATAAAATTTACAAAAAGCGAGGTGAAACACTCAACCAGAGCTGCTTTTTTTTAACATTTCTCGAGGGCCATGGCGAGCCATTTCAAAAAAGCTGCACAACTAACTTATAAAATATTGATAAATTTGCTCGGCCTGATGTGTGTCTCAAGTTTCACGAGTTGTCGTTCATATTTAGAACCTCATAATCAGCGTTGTTTTATTGCCAAAAAGTGCAATGCCACTCCCACAACTTTTCACGAAAAAGGATGAATTTCGTATTGTGACATCCTCATGGCCGAAACAGTCCTCCGAGCATATATGAGGGCGACCTTGTTGAGTTGCACGGAGAAAAACATCCAAGAAAATAACTTGTATTAGCTTTTACCAGTTGGTGGCGCTACTACTACGATGTAAAATAAGTTGGTAGATGTCTTCAGGGCTGAAGTATCCTCAAATGTGTACAACTTCGAGAAGATAGGATCATCTGAGTCATGTTGCCGGAGCTTTTGTTGCCACAAAGTACAATCGGACTTTTCAGCACCTTAATAGCCACGCCTTTTGCCAAAACGTCACAAAATTCGGCAGAGAGTAAGATCATTGTCTTGAGTCTTTTCTGACTAATTTTCAGTCGGATTCGTCAAAAGGGCACCGTGCAGTACGTGAAAATTTAAATAAAAACAAATTTTTGATTCCACTTGGCGGCACTGTGTGTATAACAAAATAATAACATCAAGATGTCTTCAGGTCGGGACGTTTTATTTACAGGTGAAGGTTTGGATTTTTAGGAGCATGTGCAGGGGAGTTATTAAGCATTCATTTATTTGTATTAGGTTCATTTTGTCTTCTTATTATTGATATTTGACTGATTCATTAAAAGCAGACAATTATGTTTTAGGATAATTTTTTACCTGACATGTTTCGGCGAGTCTTTCGCCTTCTTCAGAGTGTCGCATGATGGTGTCTTGAGCTGATGTTCCATGAGGGTGTGGCTTACCTGTCAAAAAAATGAAAAAAATCAGAGCAGTAAAAGAACAAGCACAACATGAACATTACAAATCAGCAATCACTGACCACTGCAAAAGGGAAAACCACATCATGGACCGGGAGAAGGGCAGGGTCATCCGCACAGAAGAGAACAAACAACAGCGCTGGATCAGAGAGGCCATTGAGATCTGCAAGCGAGGCATAAAAACCATGAACAGAGACAAGGGAGCCTTCATCCTCTCCACCACCTGGACCAGCATCTTGGCGGAGTGAACGGACAGCGGGGGGCGTGACTTGCCTTCATTCTTGTGACAGGTAAGTCACGCCCTCATGGAACATCAGCTGATAAAGACGGGTCACAAGACACCATCATGTGACACTCTGAAGAAGGCGAAAGACTTTTGTATTGTGACATGCTCAAGGCCTAAACACTCATCCGAGCAAATATAAGGTAGATTTTGTTAACCTGCCCGGAGAAAAACATCAACGAAAATAATTTGTATTTGTTTTAACCAGTTGGTGGCGCTACCACTGCGATCAAAAATAAGTTGGCAGCCGTCTTCAGGGCCTGAATATCCTCAAATGTGAAAAATTTCGAGAAGATGGATCATCTGAATCATTTTGCAGGAACTTTTGTTGCCACGGAGAATAATCAGACTCTGCGGCACCGTAATAGCCACGCCCTTCGAAGGAAAGTCACAAAAATAGGGATAGAGTAAGATCAATGTCTTGAGTCTTTTCTAGCCAATTTTCAATCAGATTCGTTAAAAGGGCACCGTGCAGTACGTCAAAATGTAAAAAATGATATTGATTGGCGCAAGGTGTATAACTGAATATAAACATATAGATGTCTTCAGGTACAGACTTTTTATGTACATGTGAAGTTTTGGATTTTTAGCAGCATGTGCAGGAGAGTTATTAAGCATTTTGTCCATTGCGGCGAAGGAAATCTTAAGTGAAAACTTTGAAGCCCCGGCCCCGTCATATAGTATTTCGGAAACAAAAAATTTTAGCCCCAGTGTTTGTCCCAGGTCTTCAGATGCTACAGACAGAATTTTAAGGCAATCAGATGAAGCCTTTAGGATCAGGGTGCAAAAGAATGACCCCTGTAAACATGCAAAAAAGGGCAAAAGTCGGACTTTCAAAAATTCATAACTCACTTCCTGTTCATATTAGACGTTAAAATATCAAATTTTTCGCCATTCCCGATGAGACTGCCAAGTTTTGTGAGTTTTTGTGCATGTTTCGGGGGTCAAAAATGCGATCGAACAATCGGAAAAATAATAATAATAATAATTTCTACAAAAACAATAGGGACTTCGCAGCGGTCGCTGCTCAGGCCCTAATAATAATAATAATAATATTAATAATAATAAAAGTAATAATATTTTCTACAAAAACAATAGGGACCTCGCAGCCGTCGCAGCTCGGGCCCTAATAACAATTTCTAGAAAAACAATAGGGACCTCGCAGCGGTCACTGCTCGGGCCCTAATAATAATAATAATAAAAATAATAATAATTTCCACAAAAACAATGGGGACCTCGTAGCGGTCGCTGCTCAGGCCCTAATAATAATTTCTACAAAAACAATAGGGACCTCGCCGCCGTCGCTGCTCGGGCCCCAATAATAATTTCTACACAAAGTCCATTGTGGTGACCCGCCCCCTTTTAAGTAAATTCAAAATGGCCGACTTCCTGTAAAACCTAGCTCATTGCTCCAAGAGACTTTTTTGTAGGTCTTGGTCTTATACATACAGTGAACCCTCGCTACTTCGCGGTTCACCTTTCGCGGGTTCAGTGCTTCGCGGGTCTAAAAAATATTCGGGGGCATTGTAGTTTCGCCGAGCGGCACGACGGGGCGCTGGAGCGGTTAGACGGCCGGCGTGCGCCGAAGAAGAGCGTGGGCGAAGAGGAGAGTGGACGAAGAAGAGCACGTTCTCCCGGACACGATCGGTGGCGACGTTTCGCGCGGTTCGGACCGTACCAGAGCTCCGGCCGGCGTGCGTGGCAGTTAAGCCGTAGAGGAGCACCTTCCCCGGGCACGGGCGGTGCCAAGCGGCCCCTAAGTTTAACCGAATGGAAGCTCCGGAGGAGGAGGGCATGCTCGCGTCACAGTAAGCCGAAGAGGAGCACCTTCCCCGGGCACGGGCGGTTCCAAGCGGCCCCTAAGTTTAACCGAATGGAAGCTCCGGAGGAGGAGGGCATGCTCGCGTCACAGTAAGCCGAAGAGGAGCACCTTCCCCGGGCACGGGCGGTTCCAAGCGGCCCCTAAGTTTAACTGAATGGAAGCTCCGGAGGAGGAGGGCATGCTCGCGTCACAGTAAGCCGAAGAGGAGCACCTTCCCCGGGCACGGGCGGTGCCAAGCGGCCCCTAAGTTTAACCGAATGGAAGTTCCGGGGGAGGAGGGCGGGCGTGTGTCACAGTTAAGCCGAATTGGAGCACCTCTTCCGCCCGGGCACGAGCGGAGCGCGAGGCTGTCAGTTATGAATGAATAAATGAATAAATAAATAAAGAATGCCACCTTTCATTTCACAGGGCACACCGGACGGCGTACCAGCAGGTAAAAGTCGGAGTAATTAAATAAATACAAAAAGAATGGCTGGGGAATAAAAAAATAATACGTTTTAATAATAATTTGGTTTTTTTGTTAAAAAATGAATGTCACTCTCTCTCTCCCCGTATATATATATATATATATATATATATATATATATATATATATATATATATATTTATTATATATATTGTATATTTTTTTTAAGCATTTTTGAAGGTGCGCCGCTACTTCGCGGATTTTCAGTTTTCGCGGGTGGTCTCTGTCCCCATTAACCGCGATAACCGAGGGTTCACTGTACTCCATAAAATTTACAAAAAGCGAGGTGAAACACTCAACCAGAGCTGCTTTTTTTAACATTTCTCGAGGGCCATGGCGAGCCATTTCAAAAAAGCTGCACAACTAACGTATAAAATATTGATAAATTTGCTCGGCCTGATGTGTGTGTAAAGTTTTACGAGTTGTCGTTCATATTTAGAACCTCATAATCAGCTTTGTTTTATTGCCGAACAGTGCAATGCCACTCCCACAACTTTTCACGAAAAATCACGAATTTCGTATTGTGACATCCTCATGGCCGAAACAGTCATCCGAGCATATATGAGGGCGACCTTGTTGAGTTGCACGGAGAAAAACATCCAAGAAAATAACTTGTATTAGCTTTTACCAGTTGGTGGCGCTACTACTACGATGTAAAATAAGTTGGTGGATGTCTTCAGGGCTGAAGTATCCTCAAATGTGTACAACTTCGAGAAGATAGGATCATCTGAGTCATGTTGCCGGAGCTTTTGTTGCCACAGAGTACAATTGGACTTTTCAGCACCTTAATAGCCACGCCTTTTGCCAAAACGTCACAAAATTCGGCAGAGAGTAAGATCATTGTCTTGAGTCTTTTCTGACTAATTTTCAGTCGGATTCGTCAAAAGGGCACCATGCAGTACGTGAAAATTAAAATAAAAACAAATTTTTGATTCCACTTGGCGGCACTGTGTGTATAACAAAATAATAACATTAAGATGTCTTCAGGTCGGGACGTTTTATTTACAGGTGAAGGTTTGGATTTTTAGGAGCATGTGCAGGGGAGTTATTAAGCATTCATTTATTTGTATTAGGTTCATTTTGTCTTCTTATTATTGATATTTGACTGATTCATTAAAAGCAGACAATTATGTTTTAGGTTAATTTTTTACCTGACATGTTTCGGCGAGTCTTTCGCCTTCTTCAGAGTGTCGCATGATGGTGTCTTTAGCTGATGTTCCATGAGGGTGTGACTTACCTGTCAAAAAAATGAAAAAATCAGAGCAGTAAAAGAACAAGCACAACATGAACATTACAAATCAGCAATCACTGACCACTGCAAAAGGGAAAACCACATCATGGACCGGGAGAAGGGCAGGGTCATCCGCACAGAAGAGAACAAACAACAGCGCTGGATCAGAGAGGCCATTGAGATCTGCAAGCGAGGCATAAAAACCATGAACAGAGACAAGGGAGCCTTCATCCTCTCTACCACCTGGACCAGCATCTTGGCGGAGTGAACGGACAGCGGGGGGCGTGACTTGCCTTCATTCTTGTGACAGGCAAGTCACGCCCTCATGGAACATCAGCTGATAAAGACGGGTCACAAGACACCATCATGTGACACTCTGAAGAAGGCGAAAGACTTTCGTATTGTGACATGCTCAAGGCCTAAACACTCATCCGAGCAAATATAAGGTAGATTTTGTTAACCTGCCCGGAGAAAAACATCAACGAAAATAATTTGTATTTGTTTTAACCAGTTGGTGGCGCTACCACTGCGATCAAAAATAAGTTGGCAGCCGTCTTCAGGGCCTGAATATCCTCAAATGTGAAAGATTTCCAGAAGATGGATCATCTGAATCATTTTGCAGGAACTTTTGTTGCCACGGAGAATAATCAGACTCTGCGGCACCGTAATAGCCACGCCCTTTGAAGGAAAGTCATAAAAATAGGGATAGAGTAAGATCAATGTCTTGAGTCTTTTCTAGCCAATTTTCAATCGGATTCGTTAAAAGGGCACCGTGCAGTACGTCAAAATGTAAAAATTTATATTGATTGGCGCAAGGTGTATAACTGAATATAAACATATAGATGTCTTCAGGTACCGACTCTTTATGTACATGTGAAGTTTTGGATTTTTAGCAGCACGTGCAGGAGAGTTATTAAGCATTTTGTCCATTGCGGCGAAGGAAATCTTAAGTGAAAACTTTGAAGCCCCGCCCCCGTCATATAGTATTTCGGAAACAAAAAATTTTAGCCCCAGTGTTTGTCCCAGGTCTTAAGATGCTCCAGACAGAACTTTAAGGCAATCAGATGAAGCCTTTAGGATCAGGGTGCAAAAGAATGACCCCTGTAAACATGCAAAAAAGGGCAAAAGTCGGACTTTCAAAAATTCATAACTCACTTCCTGTTCATATTAGACGTTAAAAAATATCAAATTTTTCGCCATGCCCGATGAGACTGCCAAGTTTGGTGAGTTTTTGTGCATGTTTCGGGGGTCAAAAATGCGATCGAACAATCGGAAAAATAATAATAATAATAATTTCTACAAAAACTATAGGGACTTCGCAGCGGTCGCTGCTCAGGCCCTAATAATAATAATAATAATAATAATAAAAGTAATAATAATTACTACAAAAACAATAGGGACCTCGCCGCGGTCGCTGCTCGGGCCCCAATAATAATTTCTACACAAAGTCCATTGTGGAGACCCGCCCCCTTTTAAGTAAATTCAAAATGGCCGACTTCCTGTAAAACCTAGCTCATTGCTCCAAGAGACTTTTTTGTAGGTCTTGGTCTTATACATACAGTGAACCCTCGCTACTTCGAGGTTCACCTTTCGCGGGTTCAGTGCTTCGCGGGTCTAAAAAATATTCGGGGGCATTGTAGTTTCGCCGAGCGGCACGACGGGGCGCTGGAGCGGTTAGACGGCCGGCGGGCGCCGAAGAAGAGCGTGGGCGAAGAGGAGAGTGGACGAAGAAGAGCACGTTCCCCCGGACACGATCGGTGGCGACGTTTTGCGCGGTTCGGACCGTACCAGAGCACCGGCCGGCGTGCGTGGCAGTTAAGCCGTAGAGGAGCACCTTCCCCGGGCACGGGCGGTTCCAAGCGGCCCCTGAGTTTAACCGAATGGAAGCTCCGGAGGAGGAGGGCATGCTCGCGTCACAGTAAGCCGAAGAGGAGCACCTTCCCCGGGCACGGGCGGTTCCAAGCGGCCCCTAAGTTTAACCGAATGGAAGCTCCGGAGGAGGAGGGCATGCTCGCGTCACAGTAAGCCGAAGAGGAGCACCTTCCCCGGGCACGGGCGGTGCCAAGCGGCCCCTAAGTTTAACCGAATGGAAGCTCCGGGGGAGGAGGGCGGGCGTGTGTCACAGTTAAGCCGAATTGGAGCACCTCTTCTGCCCGGGCACGAGCGGAGCGCGAGGCTGTCAGTTATGAATGAATAAATGAATAAATAAATAAAGAATGCCACCTTTCATTTCACAGGGCACACCGGACGGCGTACCAGCAGGTAAAAGTCGGAGTAATTAAATAAATACAAAAAGAATGGTTGGGGAATAAAAAAATAATAAGTTTTAATAATAATTTGTTTTTTTTGTTATAACATGAATTTCACTCTCTCTCTCTCTCTCTCCCCCCGTATATATATATATATATATATATATATATATATATATATATATATATATATTTATATATTTATTATATATATTGTATATTTTTTTAAAGCATTTTTGAAGGTGCGCCGCTACTTCGCGGATTTTCAGTTTTCGCGGATGGTCTCGGTCCCCATTAACCGCGATAACCGAGGGTTCACTGTACTCCATAAAATTTACAAAAAGCGAGGTGAAACACTCAACCAGGGCTGCTTTTTTGAACATTTCTCGAGGGCCATGGTGAGCCATTTCAAAAAAGCTGCACAACTAACGTATAAAATATTGATAAATTTGCTCGGCCTGATGTGTGTGTAAAGTTTCACGAGTTGTTGTTCATATTTAGAACCTCATAATCAGCGTAGTTTTATTGCCGAACAGTGCAATGCCACTCCCACAACTTTTCATGAAAAAGGACAAATTTCGTATTATGACATCCTTATGGCCCGAAACAGTCATCCGAGCATATATGAGGGCGACCTTGTTGAGTTGCACGGAGAAAAACATCCAAGAAAATAACTTGTATTAGCTATTAGCAGTTGGTGGCGCTACTACTACGATGAAAAATAAGTTGGTAGATGTCTTCAGGGCTTAAGTATCCTCAAATGTGTGCAACTTCGAGAAGATAGGATCATCTGAGTCATGTTGCTGGAGCTTTTGTTGCCACAGAGTACAATCGGACTTTTCAGCACCGTAATAGCCACGCCTTTTGCCAAAACGTCACAAAATTCGGCAGAGAGTAAGATCATTGTCTAGAGTCTTTTCTGACTAATTTTCAGTCGGATTCGTCAAAAGGGCACCGTGCAGTACGTGAAAATTAAAATAAAAAAAATTTTTTGATTCCACTTGGCGGCACTGTGTGTATAACAAAATAATAACATTAAGATGTCTTCAGGTCGGGACGTTTTATTTACAGGTGAAGGTTTGGATTTTTAGGAGCATGTGCAGGGGAGTTATTAAGCATTCATTTATTTGTATTAGGTTCATTTTGTCTTCTTATTATTGATATTTGACTGATTCATTAAAAGCAGACAATTATGTTTTAGGTTAATTTTTTACCTGACATGTTTCGGCGAGTCTTTCGCCTTCTTCAGAGTGTCGCATGATGGTGTCTTGAGCTGATGTTCCATGAGGGTGTGGCTTACCTGTCAAAAAAATGAAAAAAATCAGAGCAGTAAAAGAACAAGCACAACATGAACATTACAAATCAGCAATCACTGACCACTGCAAAAGGGAAAACCACATCATGGACCGGGAGAAGGGCAGGGTCATCCGCACAGAAGAGAACAAACAACAGCGCTGGATCAGAGAGGCCATTGAGATCTGCAAGCGAGGCATAAAAACCATGAACAGAGACAAGGGAGCCTTCATCCTCTCCACCACCTGGACCAGCATCTTGGCGGAGTGAACGGACAGCGGGGGGCGTGACTTGCCTTCATTCTTGTGACAGGTAAGTCACGCCCTCATGGAACATCAGCTGATAAAGACGGGTCACAAGACACCATCATGTGACACTCTGAAGAAGGCGAAAGACTTTTGTATTGTGACATGCTCAAGGCCTAAACACTCATCCGAGCAAATATAAGGTAGATTTTGTTAACCTGCCCGGAGAAAAACATCAACGAAAATAATTTGTATTTGTTTTAACCAGTTGGTGGCGCTACCACTGCGATCAAAAATAAGTTGGCAGCCGTCTTCAGGGCCTGAATATCCTCAAATGTGAAAAATTTCGAGAAGATGGATCATCTGAATCATTTTGCAGGAACTTTTGTTGCCACGGAGAATAATCAGACTCTGCGGCACCGTAATAGCCACGCCCTTCGAAGGAAAGTCACAAAAATAGGGATAGAGTAAGATCAATGTCTTGAGTCTTTTCTAGCCAATTTTCAATCAGATTCGTTAAAAGGGCACCGTGCAGTACGTCAAAATGTAAAAAATGATATTGATTGGCGCAAGGTGTATAACTGAATATAAACATATAGATGTCTTCAGGTACAGACTCTTTATGTACATGTGAAGTTTTGGATTTTTAGCAGCATGTGCAGGAGAGTTATTAAGCATTTTGTCCATTGCGGCGAAAGAAATCTTAAGTGAAAACTTTAAAGCCCCGCCCCTGTCATATAGTATTTCGGAAACAAAAAATTTTAGCCCCAGTGTTTGTCCCAGGTCTTCAGATGCTACAGACAGAATTTTAAGGCAATCAGATGAAGCCTTTAGGATCAGGGTGCAAAAGAATGACCCCTGTAAACATGCAAAAAAGGGCAAAAGTCGGACTTTCAAAAATTCATAACTCACTTCCTGTTCATATTAGACGTTAAAATATCAAATTTTTCGCCATGCCCGATGAGACTGCCAAGTTTGGTGAGTTTTTGTGCATGTTTCGGGGGTCAAAAATGCGATCGAACAATCGGAAAAATAATAATAATAATAATTTCTACAAAAACAATAGGGACTTCGCAGCGGTCGCTGCTCAGGCCCTTATAATAATAATAATAATAATATTATTAATAATAAAAGTAATAATATTTTCTACAAAAACAATAGGGACCTCGCAGCCGTCGCAGCTCGGGCCCTAATAACAATTTCTAGAAAAACAATAGGGACCTCGCAGCGGTCACTGCTCGGGCCCTAATAATAATAATAAAAATAATAATAATTTCCACAAAAACAATGGGGACCTCGTAGCGGTCGCTGCTCGGGCCCTAATAATAATTTCTTCAAAAACAATAGGGACCTCGCCGCCGTCGCTGCTCGGGCCCCAATAATAATTTCTACACAAAGTCCATTGTGGTGACCCGCCCCCTTTTAAGTAAATTAAAAATGGCCGACTTCCTGTAAAACCTAGCTCATTGCTCCAAGAGACTTTTTTGTAGGTCTTGGTCTTATACATACAGTGAACCCTCGCTACTTCGCGGTTCCCCTTTTTGCGGGTTCAGTGCTTCGCGGGTCTAAAAAATATTCGGGGGCATTGTAGTTTCGCCGAGCGGCACGACGGGGCGCTAGAGCAGTTAGACGGCCGGCGTGCGCCGAAGAAGAGCGTGGGCGAAGAGGAGAGTGGACGAAGAAGAGCACGTTCCCCCGGACACGATCGGTGGCGACGTTTCGCGCGGTTTGAACCGTACCAGAGCTCCGGCCGGCGTGCGTGGCAGTTAAGCCGTAGAGGAACACCTTCCCCGGGCACGGGCGGTGCCAAGCGGCCCCTAAGTTTAACCGAATGGAAGCTCCGGAGGAGGAGGGCATGCTCGCGTCACAGTAAGCCGAAGAGGAGCACCTTCCACGGGCACGGGCGGTTCCAAGCGGCCCCTAAGTTTAACCGAATGGAAGCTCCGGAGGAGGAGGGGATGCTCGCGTCACAGTAAGCCGAAGAGAAGCACCTTCCCCGGGCACGGGCGGTTTCAAGCGGCCCCTAAGTTTAACTGAATGGAAGCTCCGGAGGAGGAGGGCATGCTCGCGTCACAGTAAGCCGAAGAGGAGCACCTTCCCCGGGCACGGGCGGTGCCAAGCGGCCCCTAAGTTTAACCGAATGGAAGTTCCGGGGGAGGAGGGCGGGCGTGTGTCACAGTTAAGCCGAATTGGAGCACCTCTTCCGCCCGGGCACGAGCGGAGCGCGAGGCTGTCAGTTATGAATGAATAAATGAATAAATAAATAAAGAATGCCACCTTTCATTTCACAGGGCACACCGGACGGCGTACCAGCAGGTAAAAGTCGGAGTAATTAAATAAATACAAAAAGAATGGCTGGGGAAATAAAAAATAATATGTTTTAATAATAATTTGTTTTTTTTGTTGTAACATGAATTTCACTCTCTCTCTCCCCATATATATATATATATATATATATATATATATATATATATATATATATATATATATATATTATAAATTTGCTCGGCCTGATGTGTGTGTAAAGTTTCACGAGTTGTCGTTCATATTTACAACCTCATAATCAGCGTTGTTTTATTGCCGAACAGTGCAATGCCACTCCCACAACCTTTCACGAAAAAGGACGAATTTCGTATTGTGACATCCTCATGGCCGAAACAGTAATCCGAGCATATATGAGGGCGACCTTGTTGAGTTGCACGGAGAAAAACATCCAAGAAAATAACTTGTATTAGCTTTTACCAGTTGGTGGCGCTACAACTACGATGAAAAATAAGTTGGTAGAAGTCTTCAGGGCTGAAGTATCCTCAAATGTGTACAACTTCGAGAAGATAGGATCATCTGAGTCATGTTGCCGGAGCTTTTGTTGTCACAAAGTACAATCGGACTTTTCAGCACCGTAATAGCCACGCCTTTTGCCAAAACGTCACAAAATTCGGCAGAGAGTAAGATCATTGTCTTGAGTCTTTTCTGACTAATTTTCAGTCGGATTCGTCAGAAGGGCACCGTGCAGTACGTGAAAATTAAAATAAAAACAAATTTTTGATTCCACTTGGCGGCGCTGTGTGTAAAACAAAATAATAACATTAAGATGTCTTCAGGTCGGGACGTTTTATTTACAGGTGAAGGTTTGGATTTTTAGGAGCATGTGCAGGGGAGTTATTAAGCATTCATTTATTTGTATTAGGTTCATTTTGTCTTCTTATTATTGATATTTGACTGATTCATTAAAAGCAGACATTTATGTTTTAGGTTAATTTTTTACCTGACATGTTTCGGCGAGTCTTTCGCCTTCTTCAGAGTGTCGCATGATGGTGTCTTGAGACCAGTCTTTATCAGCTGATGTTCCATGAGGGTGTGACTTACCTGTCAAAAAAATTAAAAAATCAGAGCAGTAAAAGAACAAGCACAACATGAACATTACAAATCAGCAATCACTGACCACTGCAAAAGGGAAAACCACATCATGGACCGGGAGAAGGGCAGGGTCATCCGCACAGAAGAGAACAAACTACAGCGCTGGATCAGAGAGGCCATTGAGATCTGCAAGCGAGGCATAAAAACCATGAACAGAGACAAGGGAGCCTTCATCCTCTCTACCACCTGGAGCAGCGTCTTGGCGGAGTGAATGGACAGCGGGGGGCGTGACTTGCCTTCATTCTTGTGACAGGTAAGGCACGCCTTCATGGAACATCAGCTGATAAAGACAGGTCACAAGACACCATCACAGGGTTCGAAGTTAACTTTAAAAACTGCTTGCCCATAGGGCAAGTGCCACTAAAATTTGCCTTGCCCGAGTGGCCAAATTACTTGCCCAACTTGGGCAAGTGACAATTTTTTTTCTCTTGCCCTGAGTGACTTTTTGTATGACAAAGTGTCTAATTACAAATTGCATGAATTTTTTGTTCGGACAGTTCCCGCCTAGAAAGAATTAAAAATACGTTACAATCATAAGGGTTGCTTATAGAAAAATGTATCATGTATTAACACATTAATTAGGTGTCTGCTGACCCAGGATTATGTTATTGTTATGTTATGTTATATATGAAAGAGAATGTGGAATGACACTGAACGATGGAAGGTGGAAGGATGTGGAAAGATTGTGAATGACATTGAATGATTTGGAATGACACTGAAAGATTTTGAATAATACTGAATGACACTGAATGAAGTAAAACTTTCTGGGAACGGGCCAATTCAAGATAGCTGCCGCACTGTGGGGGAGGCTTTGGTACCAAATTTGGAAAGAGACCCAAACGGTTGGGTCCATTTTATATCAGTGTGGGGGTGAAACGTTGGTCTCGGCGGAGCTGTCTGAATATTGGAGAAGTTAGAAGACAAAGTAAAACAGAACAATTAAAATCACTCTTCAAATACATATTGTTTGGTGGGCAGAGCATGATTTACAGCTCACCATTTTATTGCATGCACCAAGCATGTTATACATTTTTCTGTCCATGGGATGGCGTAGTCAAGAAAAATGAAGCATCTCGAAGCCCATTCGTGTGTGAAGTATTTCCCTGCAGGGCTTGGCTGCTTTATGGGCTTCATTTTGCCATCACTAGTTTTAGATAGTTTTAATTTTTGAAAGAGCATTTTTGTTTTAGTATTAAGGTAGGCCAGAAATGGAATGAAATGCAGAGATAGAAATGACACAGGAAAAATTTGGCTAGAAGGGCTATAATTTTCATTAAAGCAGAGAAGAAAATAGAAACTACAAAAAACATTGATGTGTACTTGTCCACTTTAAGGTAGAACTGGTTGAAGTGAAATGAGTCACAAGATTGGAAAAATAGGAAATAAAATAGAATTAACATGTTCATTTTTGTGATAAGAAATTTGTGATTAGGTGAAAAGGGGAAAAAAAAGGAATTACATGCTTTTCAAATAAAACAACCTAATTTAAATTGGCCAACTTGTAAAATGGAAAAGAAAATTCTAAATTATGCACAGAAAGCATGAACGTGTTGCAGAAGGAAGGAAAAAGAAAAGAAAGAAAGGAGGAAGCAGTAAGTCTTGTTACAAAACATTAACTTTTCAGGACGAGTTGTGGTAGCAATGGAGGATCACGTGACGTAAAAAGTCAAACATAAAAGTGTGTGTAGAAGGAGTTCTACATCAACATGCGTTTTACTCATTAGGCCGTGATACACTGACAAAATTGGACTTCAATAGAATTAATAAGCACGGGCGAATTCAAACAAACGTCAAAACTTTAAAGGGGCGCATTGTCAGTGATAAGAAAGAGAAAAGATATTGCCAGACCACTTTTCTGTAAAAACTTTCCTTGGGACGCCTCGGTGACCCCCATTAAATCCCTGACCCTTCATAGATAAAGTTGAGGCCCAGTGCCTCTCAGGGCTGTAATTTATGTGGCAGAGAAAGGTCCAACAAGCCTTGGTAATCTTTAAAACAGTATCGTCATGGCCATGGAATGGGTTGTGTATGTTGGAACTTGTGAAGATACACTACAAGATTGTATCGACAAAGCATCTTAACGCACTACCAAATTATTATAAGCCATTTGAGCAAAACAGTGACTGCAAAAAATGACTTCATTAGCCTGGGTTACTGCAGGAACCAGGGCAAAATGAATTCATTTGCATATTTAGTCACAACAATTTGGATTTCGTGGCAGAGAACCACTTAGAGTGTGATTAAGAGCTTTCACTGCTGCTTTAAGGAATCAAAAAATTACATTCTTTTCCCACCACATTCACATTGCACGCCGGCCTAATTGTCACAGGGACACATTATACTGATAAGTTGCGGTGCATTTCAGCCCAGCGTCATTTTTTCCCCGCATCATCTAGGAGGCACCACACGACTGTGGAGCCGTCCAAATTATCACCAAACCGCGACTTGACCTTCCTCCCGACTGGAGGAACTCAGACTTGTAACACAGACCAGGTGCGCATTCCAGACTGATAAGAAGTAAAAGTGTTTGAGAACCAAGGTCGCAGCCTGAAATCAAACTGACTTTTATGCGATGGGAGTACTAACATTGTGATACCAACGGATAAGAGATTGTTAGGATAAGCAGGAAGAGCGTAGGCGGGTGTGAGCTAATTAAAATTTGGGGTTTCCCATCTTGTATGAGTTGTATGGTTACAATGTGGACTGACAGTCAAGATAAATGTTCATGCGTTCTGTCGACATTGGGCTTTAAAAACCACAACAGGAAAAGAAAAGTTGTGCATAAAGCACGTCTAAAATAGTTATTTGTGAACGCAAAATTCACTTAACAGAAAATGACACAATTACAATTGGAAACTGCCTCGCCTTTATATCGACACAGCGCAGCTAAAAGGGAAAATGAACACACCCCCACACGCACACACACGCAGAAAATCAACTTGACAATTTGATCCCACGCCAGGGAAAAAGGTACCAGTAATTGAACGCACAAATTGGGAGAACAAAGGTGCAAACATTGCTGAGGACAGGATCAGCAAATTGGCAGATGGCAAATCCTGGCTGCCTAATTCATTGATTGGAAAAGTAATAAGAGTGACACACGAGCATAACCATGTGTCAAGAGAGGGGTAGTATGATATGAAATTGTTCCCACATACAGACTTTTCAACAAAAAACTTTTTTTTAGACAGTGTTATTTGTTTGAGATGCAATATTGTTTGGTTGTAATTCATATGTTTTCAAAATGGATTAAGTTGTTTCCGACAACATATGTTGATGCTAAAACAGTTGGAAAAAGTGTTGTGTAATCAAATTGTCAGGTTCAATCACCTAAGCATTCACTGAACATAGGCTAAATGAATGGAAGGAAGACAAGAGTTGATCTTTTACTCGCGAGGAGAACGAACAGAGGTGTGCTCAGTTACATCTCCAAATTCGTTCTGGAGCACACTCCGCCGAGCCCTCTATTTTATTAGGGAAGTCCCTAACAATACAATGTATTTGCACTAAGGGATGAAGGGGGGAGCACCAGCAGGAACATGTAAACATCTCAGACACAAGAGGAAAGACAGACATCAATGGCAGTCATCCACTGATTGAAAAGGCAGATATGCCCTTTTAGTGCTCTGGTACTAAAGTCTCAGTCCTTTTGTTTCAGAGGTGTGTCTCAGCACACCTCCTTTGATGTTGCAGACGTTGATCCAGTCTTCAGGCATCCGCTTCTCTGTGAAGTCTTCTCATCCATATGGTCAAACATGGGTCACGCTGTGGAACAATTCTTTTGCAATACTAATAGAGTAAAATATGGGATAAAATACATCTTCAACCTAACACAAATTATCCTGACATTTGGAATTTCAAGAAGTGATTTGAAGTGAAAATTATGCATTTTGTGAATGATGTTGTAACAAGTGGGACAGTTGTTGCAAAATTGACTCAAAGCGTCATTGTGCATACAGTCTGCAGGACTTGTGGAACGCACTAATGGGACTGTTAAGGGCAGACTTATCAAGAATATGAGGGAAAAAAAGGAGATAATGACCAGACTGTGTTTCAATCACAGCAATGAGGATAGTGCCAGCCGAAGTTAGGACACTATCCCCTATCGACTCTCAGGTTCATCAGAACCACCAGCGACTGGCACATCAGTCCCAGTCCACATGGGAAACATGTTTTGACCAAAAAGAAAAAAAAAAAAAAGACGCAATTACTGGCCAGTGTGTTCTGATCCACAGAGAAATCACGTCCGTGTGGGAGACCAACTCTTCTTCAAGGTGCTGAAACGACTTCGTTGGGACAAGTGACTGCTGAGATGGCCCTCGCCAGATGATTGCAGTGACCCCGACGGCAGCAAAGGTCGCGGGGCGTGGCAGCTGGATCCACCAGTTGCAGTACAAGCTTCTCCGGTTTCCAGCTAAAGGCCGAGCAACGCGAATCCCTCGAACAGGAGCCCACCTGAGTCACAATATCGGACCACACGCACATCGGAACCGCACAACCAGCCACAGATACGAATGTTGAAGCCACAGAACAAAAAGATTAGATATTGTTTGGAAATTAATGACGTACATAAAGAATTTTAGCCTTGATTGGAGAACATTACTGCATTTACATTTTTAATAAAATGAAACAATTATTGATGTTATGACCACTACGAAGAATTTGAAAGACAATATATCGGGATAATTATGGTTTTCATTTTTGTTATGTGTAGTCTGTTCATGTTGCATTATTCTTATGACAAAGATGATTATTAACTGCATGTTTGTTGCCCAAATGTACCATTACAACCTGATTGATGTTGAGAATGACGAATTCGAACTGGACAATGACAAACTCGAACTGGACACTGAAACCTAAATAACACATGGACCCTTTTGCCCCTGCCCCCACACATGCACACACATACACCACACACGAAGATCCGGGAGGTAAAGACGGCTGTCCCCTCCTACAACGAGGCAAGGGCCTCCATCAAGTCGCCGCAGAGACAAGCTCTGCGTGGAGACAAGCTCTGCGTGGAGACAGTTTTGTTATTTTTCACTAGGTATATTGAAGTTTTTTTATGTTTTATTCCCAAGTGACCAACATACCATGAGAATCTCGTTCCACGCCGGAAGAGAGGAGGGGAATTTTGTCCCTACTGAGGGTTTTCGCCCCTCCACGGATGACCACACTGTTGTATGATTTCATTATGATGATCTGTCTTAAAGCCGTAAGGACATGATTTAAACCCACAAACGGGGGAATGTGAGATGGGATGAGGATATGTAAATAGTTTGTGTATTTCTAATCATGTTTTTATACACTATTTGTATCAGTTATAATTGCGCACACACACACAGACACTCACATTATTGCTTTAGCACACACGCGCACAACTGGAACACACGCACACACTTTAGTTTCGAATTCCTGACTGACTACTGTGGTTGATTGCTTCCTGCCTGCCTGCTAGAATTTCAGACAGACCTCCATTGTCTGCTTAGGTTGCTGATAAAAGACCGAACGGGTGGTAGAGAGTGAGAGAGAGTGCGCGAGATTGAACTGGCAAGACGCTTGCTTCACCTCCTGACTTCCTCTCCCATTCGCGAATGGTCAAAAACAAAACTCTAACTGGTTTGGTCTGGATTTATGCCACCTTCAGTCTAAAAATGGCGTCAGGACGTTTTAAACCTGACAGTTGCCTTGAGATCTCCGAGCTCGAACTGCCCTATTCCCACCTTGATCACAAGCTCCCATGAACCACTTGGACAGGGTTGCCTGTGTCCTTCTCGTTGATGTCCTTTGTGGCTCCATTCCTTTTCAGTGCTCCTAAAACAAAAAAGACAAGAAGCCAACTTAGTAAAGCTATTTAATGATTGTGAAACCTTATGGGACATGCTGAAATGTCTTCACACCACAATCCCTTAAAAAAAAAAAAATATATATATATATTACCGTATAGAACATCAGAAAAAGGCAGGTCTCGGCGCTTGTTCTTGCTACGATGTCCAAAGAGATTGTACTTCAGAGACAGAGGATTTGTCATGATGAACGCCATCATTGTTCTGACACTATCGTCCAATCCACCAATACCTGCAACCATTATAACATGGGTGTCACTCGATCCAGATAATCATCACACACTTAAAAATATTTTGGCAGTTAAACTGGGTATGATAAACGTCACAGGAAAGGAATTGTCGATTAAGTGAACAGCTTCGGTAACGCCATATACACTCAAAGGGCAAGAGCCCAACATTCTACCAAAATGATTATGATTAGGGAGGTAACGATTCACTCAAGCCCCGATTCGATTTTTGATTTTCAGTTCTCGATTTCGATTCGATATTTTAATTGTTTTAAGTTGCTGCCACGTTTGTCTCTGTGCGCTCGTGTGATGCTGCAGCGATCCACAAACAAAATATGTCTATACGTCTTGTGCATTTTGAATGGAACCAAAAAACAATACACGATGCCAAATTGTACTATTATTATGAAACTGCCTATGAGTAGTAAAAGAAATACTTGTAAAAATATTTCACATTTTTAGAGCCCCAATACATTCTTTTAAATATAGAAGGGACTGAAATCATGTGAAAATTGAGTCTTTTTCTCAGTTTCCGACTTGGGGTGAACACATTCGGCTTATCATAGTTGCAGTTGACCATCTTGAACTCTGAAGTCTTTCAACTCGGCCTTCCGAATCAGGGTTTTAGAGGTGGGGCTATTTAGTGATACAGTAGGATGGTTTGATCTCTGTAGCTCCAGAATCAGGAATGTACTGGGACTGGGGTTCCTACTTGGGTTTAGGGTACCTAATTTTATATTTCAAGAAATTAAATAATTATTTATAATTTTGAAGATAATACATTAAAATTTCATCATTTTCATACCTGCATTAGATCCTGCAGTAGACTCACAGACTCAACACGTTGGACGTACTCAAGGACCTTCTGCAGCGCCTCTCTTGGTTAGGAAGCTTTTTCTCTGTGACAATCCATGGGGAGGTGTAGATGGTACTTCGTCATCACAGGCTTCAGACTCGTCACTTGAGAAAACATCCCTGCAATGGATGCATAGACACTTGGGCATGAATGTCATTTAACAACAAAAGCTAGAACAAAAAGCTTTGCATTTAAAAGAATACATCTGTGATGGGGAAGCCAGGTTAAAGTGTTAATTTTATAATTATGTAATTAGCTGCAGGTTAGTCTAGTGAAGGTGTAATCACTTCTATTTTGGAGCATAGCTTTTGCTCTGTCCAATCATTGCCTCACCTGCTGAAACCCACATTCGGGTATTTTACAAACCAAAAACTTAAATACCTGTACAGCTCTCATTTTTAACTTATTTTCTCTAACCTTTACCCACAAAATTTGAATATTCAAAATAAAAGTACACAAAGAAGTCACAATTTTTCCACATTAGTTACTTACGTAGTTCCTCTCAAATGCAGCTCAACACTGCATTGAATTAGAGCTTGATAAGCCTACACACAAAACATACAAAGCACATTGTGGCATGATTCTGAATGAGCCAATCTAGCATTTCAACATCTGTTCAACTGTTGGAATTTTAACTATTATGTGACTCTATTAACCAACATTCATCCAACAATTATGCGCGCTCGTTTTGGACACTGCATTGAATTAGAGCTTGATAAACCCACACACAAAACATACAAGGCACATTGTGGCATGATTCTGAATGAGCCAATCTAGCATTTCAATATCTGTTCAACTTTCATCTTGAATTTCTATTATTTAAATAACAGGCAACATTCAACAGTTAATATGTTTTGCTTTACTTACCCAAATCAAACACATCACAAAAAAGCCTTAAATGAGCTAGTGGAGTAGATTGTATTAATTTGAGTGAAAGCTTAAGTCTTTTGGAGAATTTTGGAGAGAGATCGAGGGACACTGTGTTTAGCGTCGTAGGCCCAATGCTAACAATATGTAGCTCGTTGTAAAGGTCCTCATAAAAATAAATAAAACACACAACGCTTATCAGTATTATTAAAAGGGTGATTATAATGTACTTAAGTTTTCCCCAAAATAATTCGAGTACGTACGTTGTTGATATACCCTCTGTGTTCTCGTCACTTATCATTTTAGCATACTGTGTTTTAGCTAACGCACCAAGCAGTTTTCCAACACAGGCAACCTTGAAAAATTACAAAACACATTGTAAAGTAAGTCTAAAAAATGAGAGCCAGACATTTACCCAAGATTAATTAATTAATTCAATTATCGTTCGGGACTCACCGTGCTTTCAGCTCTTCTGCCGCACCTCAAAGACCGCGTAGCTTGCATTCGCTCCTTTTCTCACAGTTTGAATATGCTGCCTTCAAAAGAATCTGTAATTTTGACAACTCCAACTTGAATCTACAAAAATCAAGCAATAAGGTAGAAATAACTTCAAATATACTTTGAATAAAGATCTTTCACAGCATACAGAATTAATAAAATAACATTAATTAATAATGTTGATTTTGTTTATTAAAAAAAAAGTAACTGTGTTGACTGTTGGATGTGGCTGACAATGCTGGACCTGCCTTGTCAAATAGTTCATAGATGACAATCTTAGCTGTCTGGAATATTATAAAATGTTATCTTGTCCCTTAAGGGTTATTAAGTCACAGTTGGGGGTACATGTAAATTCACAAAATATAACGTCCAGCCTTGTTAAATTTAGCATAGATAAATACATGAATTTAATTTTAATTTTAATAAATCAATCAATCCTCTGTACTGCTTCTTGTCCTCACAAGGGTCCCCGGGAGTGCTGGAGCCTATCCCAGCTGTCTTCGGGCAGTCGACAGGGTACACCCTGAACTGGTTGCCAGTCAATCGCAGGGCACACAGAGACAAGCAACCATCCGCTCTCACACTCAGACCTTGGACCAGTGACCAATCAACCTATCATGAATGTTTTTGGAAAGTGGGAGGAAACCGGCGAAAACCCTAGCAGGCACAGGGAGAACCTTGCACTTCTGTACTGTGATGCGGACTTGCTAACCAGTCCGCCACCGTGCCGCTTGTTCTAAAGAGTCCCAGAAAATAAAAACACCCGTCCCTTAGTCAAAAGCGGAAAAAGTCCAACAACAACCCGACCATAATTTGCATTGTTCCATAAGTTAAATCAATGTCAAACCTAATAAAAGCTGACTTCTGGTCCTCAAAAATCCTACACTTATTTTAGTCCTTTCACAATCTCGCAGCATAGGCTCCATGGCCATGTCTCTATCGTTTTGGCATCCATTGAATAGTTCTACTGAGAATAGTCTTCGGGTGGTTACTATTAGCATAGCATGCATTAAATATCAAAAAGGCTACAGAACAAATTTTCAAACCCATGCCCGCTTAGCTCATCTATAACCCATACAGGACCCAGACATGGTTGACCAGCTCTAACCTATGCCCACTTATCCCACACATAACCCAAACAGGACCGATAAATGGTGACCACTTCTAACCCATGCCCACTTAGCCCACACATAACCCAAATAGGACCCAGACATGGTTGACCAGCTCTAACCCATGCCCACTTGGCCCATATACAGCCCATATGAGACCCTCACATGGTTGACCAGTTCTAACCCATGCCCACTTAGCCCACACATAACCCAAATAGGACCTATAAATGGTTTCAGTAGTAGATTCAGTAGTTTTTATCATTACAGCATTTTCCCCTCTGTATAATGGACAGACATTAGGAGTGTTTCCTTACACTTAGATACGTTTATACTGTGTATATTTGCATGCTTTTTATGAATGTCTGCTGCTAATGTTATACATTAACGGCTACATTACGCCGCCGACTCTGTGTGAGCTATATCTTTGCTGCTGTAACACCTCAAATTTCCCCATTGTGGGACTAATAAAGGACATCTTTATCTTTATCTTTACCAGTTCTAACCCATGCCCACTTAGCCCATACACAACCCGTATTGCACCCACAACATTTGCCCAGTTTAAGCCCATGCCCACCAATCCCAGATGGCGCCCACATGGAACCCTGTACCATTGCCCACTTCTAGCCCATTCCCACTTGGTACCCAGGAATCCCGCATTTACCCCATTTGGGGCCCAGTTGGACATGTTGGCTGGGTACAGTACTTTTATTCTTGCAGTATTTTTATCATTGCAGTATTTTCAATCATTCAGTATTTTTTTTTATCATTGCAGCGTTTTTATTTATTTCCCCTCTGAACCATAGACAGGCATTAGGAGTGTTTCCTTACACTTGTATATGTTGTGGGCTGTAAGTGTGTATATACATGGGGATCTGTGTATATACGTATATACTGTGTATATTTGCATGCTTTTTATGAATGCCTGCTGCCAATGTTATACATTAACGGCTACATTACGTCGGTGCCACTGTGTGATGTATATCTTTGCTGCTGTAACACTGCAAATGTCCCCGTTATGGGACAATTAAAAGACATCTTTATCTTTAGAAATTGAAGATTCACTTGCGAGGCCATTTTCAACACGGACCTTTCAAGAGAAGCTATATCGTCCAACACTCGGTCAGTGCTGTCTAAGTGCTTTTCTGTATATTGTTTGTCCACCCGTGGTGTCATAAATTATGGTATTATGAGGGGGATTTATTCAAGTAGGACGAAGTAGGACTTCATTGAAGGCCCAGGTGTGAAATGCATGGCCCTCCACTGGTTCAAATAATATCTAAAACTAAATTACCAGTTACATGTGCAATTTCAATATTCAACAATTATCTCAACAAAAAAGGACAATCTGAATTTTTTTTAAATGCACAATAAAACAGAAAAGCCATTTCCGGGTATTTTACAATTCAGTCTTCATTGGGGAAAAAACATTCAACAATTTGCTTTTCTTATTTAATACATAGTTCAGCACAGCAGGTGGCGGACAAGCACCTTAAAATGTCATTCGCCTACACAAGGAAGAAGAACATGCCCGAGGCGCTCCCGTGTCCTCGTCTTTCGGTCAACCTGAGAATAATGTTCTTGAGGATTAAAGTTTATAAATGTAAGTATGATGTGATTTTTTATTTTATTTTATGTTGTTGAACAGTGTTTTTGTTTATTTTATAATTTCGTCATTAAAATGCTGTGGCGGTTGGAGAGTCAGCTTCGTGTTAGGGCGTGTTAAAGATCCCGATACCCACACTACACCCTCATTGAAGTATATACGAGTAAAATTATTCGAGCGCGCAGCCAAAGTATATTGTCCACAATTATTTGCGGACTTAACCAAAATCCCATTGAACTGGCGATGTTCGGTGGAATTCTTGTGCCCATGCTGAAAAAAATTCTCTTCAAATGTACATATCGAATTATGACATTATGATAAACAGTTGCATGTGTGCAATTTCGGTCACTCTTTTAAAGTCACCTACGTGTTTTGTCCGAGTGCAGCTAGCGTACTTAGCGACCTTGTGTGCATGCGCCGCAGATTGTGAGAGCGCCTCAAATAGTATAAATGAAGCTATAGCTTGTTCCGGTGGGTCCCAAGCCAGGGTTTTTTCCTAACTACCACATTACTTAAGTTTTAATATCACTCTCAACGTCACGTCAAAATTGTTACAAATAAATACATAATGATAACGTGCCGCCAAGCTCGATGACATAGGAGGCGGAAGTTGGTGTCGTCACACGCATTGTCCCAATTTTGCAATATCGGTACGCTTGGAACCTGTGCTCTGCAACACCCCATGTACACGTCAACGAGGAACGTATGGTGTAGAGTGTTTATTGCGATTGGGCCATTCTTTGTCACGGTCTTCTCTCTGACAAATTGGCATATTTAGCAGCCAAAATATAATGAGCCGTTGCTGTGATAGTAGTTGCAGCCCAAGGTTATTTTAGTAAACGAAAATGAACTCAAAACTTGAATAGAAAAAAATAAAATTCGATAATGAAAAAAATACAGTGAACCCTCGGTTATCGCGGTTAATGGGGACCGAGACCACCCGCGAAAACTGAAAATCTGCGAAGTAGCGGCGCACCTTCAAAAATGCTTAAAAAAAAAAGTGCGAAGTAGTGGTGCACCTTCAAAAATGTTTAAAAAAAAAAAATTAATAAATATATATATATATATATATATATATACACGGGTAGAGAGAGAGAGAGTGAAATTCATGCTATAACAAAAAAAAAAAAATTATTATTAAAACTTATTATTTTTTTATTCCCCAGCCATTATTTTTGTATTTATTCAAATACTTCTTTTTGTATTTTTTTAATTGCTTCGACCTTTACCTGCTGGTACGCCGTCCGGTGTGCCCTGTGAAATGAAAGGTGGCATTCTTCATTTATTTTTTTTATTCATTTATTCATTCATAACTGACAGCCTCGCGCTCCGCTCGTGCTCGGGCGGAAGAGGTGCTCCTCTTCGGCTTAATTGTCATGCACGCCGGACCTGCTCCCCCGAAGCGTGTCTCCGTTCGATTGAACTCGGTTTCATTTCGCCCCGCCCGTGCCCGGGGAAGGTGCTCCTATTCGGCTTAACTGTGACACACGCCCGCCCTCCTCCCCCGGAGCTTCCATTCGGTTAAACTTAAGGGCCGCTTGGCACCGCCCGTGCCCGGGGAAGGTGCTTCTCTTCGGCTTAACTGTGACGCGAGCATGCCCTCCTCCTCCGGAGCTTCCATTCGGTTAAACTTAGGGGCCGCTTGACACCGCCCGTGCCCGGGGAAGGTGCTCCTCTTCGGCTTAACTGCCACGCACGCCGGCCGGCCTCCTCCGGAGCTCTCGTACGCTCCCGAACAGAGCGAAATGTCGCCCCGCTAGTGCCCGGGCGGAAGTTGTTCCTCTTCGGCTTAACTGCCACGCACGCTGGCCGGAGCTCTGGTACGGTCCGAACCGCGCGAAACGTCGCCCCAAATCGTGCCCGGGGGAACGTGCTCTTCTTCGTCCACTCTCCTCTTCGCCCACGCTCTTCTTCGGCGCATGCCGGCCGTCTAACAGCTCCAGCGCCCCGTCGTGCCGCTCGGCGAAACTACAATGCCCCCGAATATTTTTTAGACCCGCGAAGCACTGAACCCGCGAAAGGTGAACCGCGAAGTAGCGAGGGTTCACTGTAAAATGAAAATGCTCTTTCAAAAATTAAAACTATCTAAAACTAGTGATGGCAAAATGAAGCCCCATAAAGCAGCCAAGCCCTGCAGGGAAATACTTCACACACGAATGGGCTTCGAGATGCTTCATTTTTCTTGACTACGCCATCCCGTGGACAGAAAAATGTATAACATGCTTGGTGCATGCAATAAAATGGTGAGCTGTAAATCATGCTCTGCTTACCAAACAATATGTATTTGAAGAGTGATTTTAATTGTTCTGTTTTACTTTGTCTTCTCACTTCTCCAATATTCAGACAGCTCCGCCAAGACCAACGTTTCACCCCCACACTGATATAAAATGGACCCAACCGTTTGGGTCTCTTTCCAAATTTGGTACCAAAGCCTCCCCCACAGTGCGGCAGCTATCTTGAATTGGCCCGTTCCCAGAGAGTTTTACTTCATTCAGTGTCATTCAGTATTATTCAAAATCTTTCAGTGTCATTCCAAATCATTCAATGTCATTCACGATCTTTCCACATGCTTCCACCTTCCATCGTTCAGTGTCATTCCACATTCTCTTTGATATATAACATAACATAATGTAACCCAGTAGAGAAAACACCATTTTATTTTGAAAAAACATTTATTGTGTTAAGAGGAAGTGTATATCTCTCGTCTACTTGATTTCCTGTTTGGAGTGTCATTCATCTGATTATGACTTTCTGATTCGTCAAAGTCAAGTTGTCCCGCCTTCTCGAGATGCTATCTCGAGATTAGCTGTGTATATCGTTCTTTTACGCCTGGACACCCTACTGAAAGGTTGCGTGACGATATCTAATGCTAATGTGCCGTTCGGTGAGTGAAATACTTATTGAAGTTGATATAAATGTGACCAATAATAAAATGTTAATTGGGAAATGTTTTATCTCAAGTGTGGATACCAGTGAGAACTGAGGGTCTGTGACAATTCGACCGTGTTCGTACTTGAACGTCGTATTGGTGAGTCGCCATGCACTTGCTATGGACTGTCGTAAAAACGTTTATGTGAGGCTAACGCTAAGCTAACGTTAAGCTAATGCTAATCGCGAGTGGAAATGTACTGCTTGTTTACAGTGAAAGAGTTGATTTTACTTGTTTTAAGGTCTTTCTAAAGCAAGGTTTATGTTGACAAACAAATGTATAACTGCTCATTTTGATGTAATATGTGTTAAAAGTGAAATGTTGAATTGACTCAGTTATGTTTGTTATACAATTATTTCTTTATTGAAGTGATTGATATGTAAACCATAAAACATGGTTATTGAGAAATTGGACATATTGAGAAATGTGTTTATTGTTAGCTCATGAGTTCATTTCATGTGTTACAATGACAATTTGGAAAACATGCATGTAAATTAATAACTGTTATAAATGTGATATTTAGATGCAGTATTTATGATAATTGAAAACTATAGAGCTATAGCGACTGATGATACTGGAAACTGATAATAGACTTATTAGCTGCATACAATAATTTCATTATTGTTATGCAGGCTGGGTTTTTTGTCTTGGCATTAAACCAAGATCCGAAACTGAATGGATTCTCCTTTGATGGAGATGGCGAGCCTGAGCCCAGAACCACATCTGCGATAAAGGAACCACAGTCTTCACCAACTTCTTTGTGAACATCACGTGGTAACACACCTAATTACCACCACGACAAGACTTTTTTCCCCAAGACTACCGGAAAGAACATTGACTGACTTAAACAAAATATTACTGAGCTCAGTAGGACTTTGGGATTATTATTTCTAATTTTTGGGATTTGTGATTTATTTTATGTATATGATGCCGGCTGTGAATTTGTAAATAATTGTTTTGTTTTCCATGTTAATACAGTTATTGTTGTTGCTCATTTCTGCCTCCAGCTATTTCATTCACACACCTATCAATTATCACTATTGTAGCCTTTGAGAATCTAGAGTCTGGTCCAATTTATTAAATATCAAACTAACACTATCTTTAAGTAATCGGGGGTTACATAACAACCGGTTCCGGCGCCGCGCGAGTGGCTGCCTGTTTACAGCAGCGTGGCTCACTATTGAGCCTTTTCTCTATATCTTTGCTGCTGTAACACCTCAAATTTCCCCATTGTGGGACTAATAAAGGACATCTTATCTTATCTTATCTTAATAACATAATCCTGGGTCAGCAGACACCTAATTAATGTGTTAATACATGATACATTTTTATATAAGCAACACTTATGATTGTAACGTATTTTTAATTCTTTCTAGGCGGGAACTGTCCGAACAAAAAATTCATGCAATTTGTAATTAGACACTTTGTCATACAAAAAGTCACTCAGGGCAAGAGAAAAAAAATTGTCACTTGCCCAAGTTGGGCAAGTAATTTGGCCACTCGGGCAAGGCAAATTTTAGTGGCACTTGCCCTATGGGGAAGCAGTTTTTAAAGTTAACTTCGAACCCTGTGATGGTGTCTTGTGACCAGTCTTTATCAGCTGATGTTCCATGAAGGCGTGCCTTACCTGTCACAAGAATGAAGGCAAGTCACGCCCCCCGCTGTCCGTTCACTCCGCCAAGATGCTGCTCCAGGTGGTAGAGAGGATGAAGTCTCCCTTGTCTCTGTTCATGGTTTTTATGCCTCGCTTGCAGATCTCAATTGCTTCTTTGATCCAGCGCTGTAGTTTGTTCTCTCCGGTGCGGATGACCCTGCCCTTCTCCCAGTCCATGATGTGCTTTTCCCTTTTGCAGTGGTCAGTGATTGCTGATTTGTAATGTTCATGTTGTGCTTGTTCTTTTACTGCTCTGATTTTTTAATTTTTTTGACAGGTAAGTCACACCCTCATGGAACATCAGCTGATAAAGACGGGTCTCAAGACACCATCATGCGACACTCTGAAGAAGGCGAAAGACTCGCCGAAACATGTCAGGTAAAAAATTAACCTAAAACATAATTGTCTGCTTTTAATGAATCAGTCAAATATCAATAATAAGAAGACAAAATGAACCTAATACAAATAAATGAATGCTTAATAACTCCCCTGCACATGCTCCTAAAAATCCAAACCTTCACCTGTAAATAAAACGTCCCGACCTGAAGACATCTTAATGTTATTATTTTGTTATACACACAGTGCCGCCAAGTGGAATCAAAAATTTGTTTTTATTTTAATTTTCACGTACTGCACGGTGCCCTTTTGACGAATCCGACTGAAAATTAGTCAGAAAAGACTCACTTACTCTCTGCCGAATTTTGTGACGTTTTGGCAAAAGGCGTGGCTATTACGGTGCTGAAAAGTCCGATTGTACTCTGTGGCAACAAAAGCTCCGGCAACATTACTCAGATGATACTATCTTCTCGAAGTTGTACACATTTGAGGATACTTCAGCCCTGAAGACATCCACCAACTTATTTTTCATCATAGTAGTAGCGCCACCAACTGGTAAAAGCTAATACAAGTTATTTTTTTGGATGTTTTTCTCCGTGCAACTCAACAAGGTCGCCCTCATATATGCTCGGATGACTGTTTCGGCCATGAGGATGTCACAATACGAAATTCATCCTTTTTCGTGAAAAGTTGTGGGAGTGGCATTGCACTGTTCGGCAATAAAACAACGCTGATTATGAGGTTCTAAATATGAACGACAACTCGTGAAACTTTACACACACATCAGGCAGCGCAAATTTATCAATATTTTATACGTTAGTTGTGCAGCTTTTTTGAAATGGCTCGCCATGGCCCTCGAGAAATGTTAAAAAAAACAGCCCTGGTTGAGTGTTTCACCTCGCTTTTTGTAAATTTTATGGAGTACAGTGAACCCTCGGTTATCGCGGTTAATGGGGAACGAGACCACCCGCGAAAACTGAAAATCCGCGAAGTAGCGGCGCACCTTCAAAAATGCTTAAAAAAAAATACAATATATATAATAAATATATATATATATATATATATATATATATATATATATATATATATATATATACGGGGAGAGAGAGAGAGAGTGAAATTCATGTTATAACAAAAAAACCAAATTATTATTAAAACGTATTATTTTTTTATTCCCCAGCCATTCTTTTTGTATTTATTTAATTACTCAGACTTTTACCTGCTGGTACGCCGTCTGGTGTGCCCTGTGAAATGAAAGGTGCCATTCTTTATTTATTCATTTATTCATTCATAACTGACAGCTTCGCGCTCCGCTCGTGCCCGGGCGGAAGAGGTGCTCCAATTCGGCTTAACTGTGACACACGCCCACCCTCCTCCCCCGGAGCTTCCATTCGGTTAAACTTAGGGGCCGCTTGGCACCGCCCGTGCCCGGGGAAGGTGCTCCTCTTCGGCTTACTGTGACGCGAGCATGCCCTCCTCCTCCGGAGCTTCCATTCGGTTAAACTTAGGGGCCGCTTGGAACCGCCCGTGGCCGGGGAAGGTGCTCCTCTTCGGCTTACTGTGACGCGAGCATGCCCTCCTCCTCCGGAGCTTCCATTCGGTTAAACTTAGGGGCCGCTTGGAACCGCCCGTGCCCGGGGAAGGTGCTCCTCTTCGGCTTACTGTGACGCGAGCATGCCCTCCTCCTCCGGAGCTTCCATTCGGTTAAACTTAGGGGCCGCTTGGCACCGCCCGTGCCCGGGGAAGGTGCTCCTCTACGGCTTAACTGCCACGCACGCCGGCCGGAGCTCTGGTACTGTCCGAACCGCGCGAAACGTCGCCACCGATCGTGTCCGGGGGAACGTGCTCTTCTTCGTCCACTCTCCTCTTCCCCCACGCTCTTCTTTGGCGCACGCCGGCCGTCTAACCGCTCCAGCGCCCCGTCGTGCCGCTCGGCGAAACTACAATGCCCCCGAATATTTTTTAGACCCGCGAAGCACTGAACCCGCGAAAGGTGAACCGCCAAGTAGCGAGGGTTCACTGTATGTATAAGACCAAGACCTACAAAAAAGTCTCTTGGAGCAATGAGCCAGGTTTTACAGGAAGTCGGCCATTTTGAATGTACTTAAAAGGGGGCGGGTCACCACAATGGACTTTGTGTAGAAATTATTATTGGGGCCCGAGCAGCGACCGCGGCGAGGTCCCTATTTTTTTTGTAGAAATTATTATTAGGGCCCGAGCAGCGACCGCTACGAGGTCCCCATTGTTTTTGTGGAAATTATTATTATTATTATTATTAGGGCCCGAGCAGTGACCGCTGCGAGGTCCCTATTGTTTTTCTAGAAATTGTTATTAGGGCCCGAGCTGCGACGGCTGCGAGGTCCCTATTGTTTTTGTAGAAAATATTATTACTTTTATTATTAATAATATTATTATTATTATTATTAGGGCCTGAGCAGCGACCGCTGCGAAGTCCCTATTGTTTTTGTAGAAATTATTATTATTATTATTTTTCCGATTGTTCGATCGCATTTTTGACCCCGAAACATGCACAAAAATTCACCAAACTTGGCAGTCTCATCGGGCATGGCGAAAAATTTGATATTTTAACGTCTAATAAGAACAGGAAGTGAGTTATTAATTTTTGAAAGTCCGACTTTTGCCCTTTTTTGCATGTTTACAGGGGTCATTCTTTTGCACCCTGATCCTAAAGGCTTCATCTGATTGCCTTAAAATTCTGTCTGTAGCATCTTAAGACCTGGGACAAACACTGGGGCTAAAATTTTTTGTTTCCGAAATACTATATTAACGGGGGCGGGGCTTCGAAGTTTTCACTTAAGATTTCCTTCGCCGCAATGGACAAAATGCTTAATAACTCTCCTGCACATGCTGCTAAAAATCCAAAACTTCACATGTACATAAAGAGTCGGTACCTGAAGACATCTATATGTTTATATTCAGTTATACACCTTGCGCCAATCAATATAATTTTATACATTTTGACGTACTGCACGGTGCCCTTTTAACGAATCCGATTGAAAATTGGCTAGAAAAGACTCAAGACATTGATCTTACTCTATCCCTATTTTTGTGACTTTCCTTCGAAGGGCGTGGCTATTACGGTGCCGCAGAGTCTGATTAATCTCCGTGGCAACAAAAGTTCCTGCAAAATGATTCAGATGATCCATCTTCTCGAAATTGTTCACATTTGAGGATATTCAGGCCCTGAAGACGGCTGCCAACTTATTTTTGATCGCAGTGGTAGCGCCACCAACTGGTTAAAACAAATACAAATTATTTTCGTTGATGTTTTTCTCCGGGCAGTTTAACAAAATCTACCTTATATTTGTTCGGATGAGTGTTTAGGCCTTGAGGATGTCACAATATGAAAGTCTTTCGCCTTCTTCAGAGTGTCACATGATGGTGTCTTGTGACCCGTCTTTATCAGCTGATGTTCCATGAGGGCGTGACTTACCTGTCACAAGAATGAAGGCAAGTCACGCCCCCCGCTGTCCGTTCACTCCGCCAAGATGCTGCTCCAGGTGGTAGAGAGGATGAAGGCTCCCTTGTCTCTGTTCATGGTTTTTATGCCTCGCTTGCAGATCTCAATGGCCTCTCTGATCCAGCGCTGTTGTTTGTTCTCTTCGTTGCGGATGACCCTGCCCTTCTCCCGGTCCATGATGTGGTTTTCCCTTTTGCAGTGGTCAGTGATTGCTGATTTGTAATATTCATGTTGTGCTTGTTCTTTTACTGCTCTGATTTTTCATTTTTTTGACAGGTAAGTCACACCCTCATGGAACATCAGCTGATAAAGACGGGTCTCAAGACACCATCATGTGACACTCTGAAGAAGGCGAAAGACTCGCCGAAACATGTCAGGTAAAAAATTAACCTAAAACATAATTGTCTGCTTTTAATGAATCTGTCAAATATCAATAATAAGAAGACAAAATGAACCTAATACAAATAAATGAATGCTTAATAACTCCCCTGCACATGCTCCTAAAAATCCAAACCTTCACCTGTAAATAAAACGTCCCGACCTGAAGACATCTTAATGTTATTATTTTGTTATACACACAGCGCCGCCAAGTGGAATCAAAAATGTGTTTTTATTTTAATTTTCACATACTGCACGGTGCCCTTTTGACGAATCCGACTGAAAATTTGTCAGAAAAGACTCAAGACAATGATCTTACTCTCTGCCGAATTTTGTGACGTTTTGGCAAAAGGCGTGGCTATTACGGTGCTGAAAAGTCCGATTGTACTTTGTGGCAACAAAAGCTCCGGCAACATGACTCAGATGATCCTATCTTCTCGAAGTTGTACACATTTGAGGATACTTCAGCCCTGAAGACATCTACCAACTTATTTTTCATCGTAGTAGTAGCGCCACCAACTGGTAAAAGCTAATACAAGTTATTTTCTTGGATGTTTTTCTCCGTGCAACTCAACAAGGTCGCCCTCATATATGCTCGGATGACTGTTTCGGCCATGAGGATGTCACAATACGAAATTCATTCTTTTTCGTGAAAAGTTGTGGGAGTGGCATTGCACTGTTCGGCAATAAAACAACGCTGATTATGAGGTTCTAAATATGAACGACAACTCGTGAAACTTTACACACACATCAGGCAGAGCAAATTTATCAATATTTTATACGTTAGTTGTGCAGCTTTTTTGAAATGGCTCGCCATGGCCCTCGAGAAATGTTCAAAAAAGCAGCCCTGGTTGAGTGTTTCACCTCGCTTTTTGTAAATTTTATGGAGTACAGTGAACCCTCGGTTATCGCGGTTAATGTTAAAATGGTCGAATGGTCAATGACAAGAATTGCAGTGCAAGCACGTATTATCGGCGCGGGTTCGATCCCCACCTGATGTGCCTCGCATGATTTCTTTGGCTGCCAGGATGGCCGAGTGGTCTAAGGCGCCGCGTTCAGGACCCAGTCTCCCCAGGAGGCCTGGGTTCGAATCTCGAATTTCCCCATTGTGGGACTAATAAAGGGAATATTAGTATTATTATGGCTGCCAGGATGGCCGAGTGGTCTAAGGCGCCGCGTTCAGGACCCAGTCTCCCCACGAGGCCTGGGTTCGAATCTCAAATTTCCCCATTGTGGGACTAATAAAGGGAATATTATATTATTATTATTATATTATAATGGGGACCGAGACCACCCGCAAAAACTGAAAATCCGCGAAGTAGCGGCGCACCTTCAAAAATGCTTAAAAAAAAATACAATATATATAATAAATATATAAATATATTTATATATATATATATATATATATATATATATATATATATATATATATATATATATATATATATATATATATATATATACGAGGAGAGAGAGAGAGAGTGAAATTCATGTTATAACAAAAAAAACAAATTATTATTAAAACGTATTATTTTTTTATTCCCCAGCCATTCTTTTTGTATTTATTTAATTACTCCGACTTTTACCTGCTGGTACGCCGTCCGGTGTGCCCTGTGAAATGAAAGGTGGCATTCTTTATTTATTTATTTATTTATTCATTTATTCATTCATAACTGACAGCTTCGCGCTCCGTTCGTGCCCGGGCGGAAGAGGTGTTCCAATTCGGCTTAACTGTGACACACGCCCGCCCTCCTCCCCCGGAGCTTCCATTCGGTTAAACTTAGGGGCCGCTTGGCACCGCCCGTGCCCGGGGAAGGTGCTCCTCTTCGGCTTACTGTGACACGAGCATGCCCGCCTCCTCCGGAGCTTCCATTCGATTAAACTTAGGGGCCGCTTGGAACCGCCCGTGCCCGGCGAAGGTGCTACTCTTCGGCTTACTGTGACGCGAGCATGCCCTCCTCCTCCGGAGCTTCCATTTGGTTAAACTTAGGGGCCGCTTGGAACCGCCCGTGCCTGGGGAAGGTGCTCCTCTTCGGCTTACTGTGACGCGAGCATGCCCTCCTCCTCCGGAGCTTCCATTTGGTTAAACTTTGGGGCCGCTTGGCACCGCCCGTGCCCGGGGAAGGTGCTCCTCTACGGCTTAACTGCCACGCACGCCGGCCGGAGCTCTGGTACGGTCCGAACCGCGCGAAACGTCGCCACCGATCGTGTCCGGGGGAACGTGCTCTTCTTCGTCCACTCTCCTCTTCGCCCACGCTCTTCTTCGGCGCACGCCGGCCGTCTAACCGCTCCAGCGCCCGTCGTGCCGCTCGGCGAAACTACAATGCCCCCGAATATTTTTATACCCGCGAAGCACTGAACCCGCGAAAGGTGAACTGCGAAGTAGCGAGGGTTCACTGTATGTATAAGACCAAGACCTACAAAAAAGTCTCTTGGAGCAATGAGCTAGGTTTTACAGGAAGTCGGCCATTTTGAATTTACTTAAAAGGGGCGGGTCACCACAATGGACTTTGTGTAGAAATTATTATTGGGGCCCGAGCAGCGACCGCGGCGAGGTCCCTATTGTTTATGGAGAAATTATTATTAGGGCCCGAGCAGCGACCGCTACGAGGTCCCCATTGTTTTTGTGGAAATTATTATTATTATTATTATTAGGGCCCGAGCAGTGACCGCTGCGAGGTCCCTATTGTTTTTCTAGAAATTGTTATTAGGGCCCGAGCTGCGACGGCTGCGAGGTCCCTATTGTTTTTGTAGAAAATATTATTACTTTTATTATTATTATTATTATTATTATTATTAGGGCCTGAGCAGCGACCGCTGCGAAGTCCCTGTTGTTTTTGTAGAAATTATTATTATTATTATTTTTCCGATTGTTCGATCGCATTTTTGACCCCGAAACATGCACAAAAACTCACCAAACTTGGCAGTCTCATCGGGCATGGCGAGAAATTTGATATTTTAACGTCTAATATGAACAGGAAGTGAGTTATGAATTTTTGAAAGTCCGACTTTTGCCCTTTTTTGCATGTTTACAGGGGTCATTCTTTTGCACCCTGATCCTAAAGGCTTCATCTGATTGCCTTAAAATTCTGTCTGTAGCATCTTAAGACCTGGGACAAACACTGGGGCTAAAATCTTTTGTTTCCGAAATACTATATGACGGGGGCGGGGCTTCAAAGTTTTCACTTAAGATTTCCTTCGCCGCAATGGACAAAATGCTTAATAACTCTCCTGCACATGCTGCTAAAAATCCAAAACTTCACATGTACATAAAGAGTCGGTACCTGAAGACATCTATATGTTTATATTCAGTTATACACCTTGCGCCAATCAATATCATTTTTTACATTTTGACGAACTGCACGGTGCCCTTTTAACGAATCCGATTGAAAATTGGCTAGAAAAGACTCAAGACATTGATCTTACTCTATCCCTATTTTTGTGACTTTCCTTCGAAGGGCGTGGCTATTACGGTGCCGCAGAGTCTGATTATTCTCCGTGGCAACAAAAGTTCCTGCAAAATGATTCAGATGATCCATCTTCTCGAAATTTTTCACATTTGAGGATATTCAGGCCCTGAAGACGGCTGCCAACTTATTTTTGATCGCAGTGGTAGCGCCACCAACTGGTTAAAACAAATACAAATTATTTTCGTTGATGTTTTTCTCCGGGCAGGTTAACAAAATCTACCTTATATTTGCTCGGATGAGTGTTTCAGCCTTGAGGATGTCACAATACGAAAGTCTTTCGCCTTCTTCAGAGTGTCACATGATGGTGTCTTGTGGCCCGTCTTTATCAGCTGATGTTCCATGAGGGCGTGACTTACCTGTCACAAGAATGAAGGCAAGTCACGCCCCCCGCTGTCCGTTAACTCCGCCAAGATGCTGGTCCAGGTGGTAGAGAGGATGAAGGCTCCCTTGTCTCTGTTCATGGTTTTTATGCCTCGCTTGCAGATCTCAATGGCCTCTCTGATCCAGCGCTGTTGTTTGTTCTCTTCTGTGCGGATGACCCTGCCCTTCTCCCGGTCCATGATGTGGTTTTCTCTTTTGCAGTGGTCAGTGATTGCTGATTTGTAATGTTCATGTTGTGCTTGTTCTTTTACTGCTCTGATTTTTCATTTTTTTGACAGGTAAGTCACACCCTCATGGAACATCAGCTGATAAAGACGGGTCTCAAGACACCATCATGCGACACTCTGAAGAAGGCGAAAGACTCGCCGAAACATGTCAGGTAAAAAATTTACCGAAAACACAATTGTCTGCTTTTAATGAATCTGTCAAATATCAATCATAAGAAGACAAAATGAACCTAATACAAATAAATGAATGCTTAATAACTCCCCTGCACATGCTCCTAAAAATCCAAACCTTCACCTGTAAATAAAATGTCCCGACCTGAAGACATCTTAATGTTATTATTTTGTTATACACACAGCGCCGCCAAGTGGAATCAAAAATTTGTTTTTATTTTAATTTTCACGTACTGCACCGTGCCCTTTTGACGAATCCGACTGAAAATTAGTCAGAAAAGACTCAAGACAATGATCTTACTCTCTGCCGAGTTTTGTGACGTTTTGGCAAAAGGCGTGGCTATTACGGTGCTGAAAAGTCCGATTGTACTTTGTGGCAACAAAAGCTCCGCCAACATGACTCAGATGATCCTATCTTCTCGAAGTTGTACACATTTGAGGATACTTCAGCCCTGAAGACATCTACCAACTTATTTTTCATCGTAGTAGTAGCGCCACCAACTGGTAAAAGCTAATACAAGTTATTTTCTTGGATGTTTTTCTCCGTGCAACTCAACAAGGTCGCCCTCATATATGCTCGGAGGACTGTTTCGGCCATGAGGATGTCACAATACGAAATTCATCCTTTTTCGTGAAAAGTTGTGGGAGTGGCATTGCACTGTTTGGCAATAAAACAACGCTGATTATGAGGTTCTAAATATGAACGACAACTCGTGAAACTTGACACACACATCAGGCAGAGCAAATTTATCAATATTTTATACGTTAGTTGTGCAGCTTTTTTGAAATGGCTCGCCATGGCCCTCGAGAAATATTCAAAAAAGCAGCCCTGGTTGAGTGTTTCACCTCGCTTTTTGTAAATTTTATGGAGTACAGTGAACCCTCGGTTATCGCGGTTAATGGGGACCGAGACCACCCGCGGAAACTGAAAATCCGCGAAGTAGCGGCGCACCTTCAAAAATGCTTAAAAGAAAATACAATATATATAATAAATATATATATATATATATATATATATATATATATATATATATATATATATATATATATACGGGGAGAGAGAGAGAGAGAGAGAGAGAGAGTGAAATTCATGTTATAACAAAAAAAACAAATTATTATTAAAACGTATTATTTTTTTATTCCCCAGCCATTCTTTTTGTATTTATTTAATTACTCCGACTTTTACCTGCTGGTACGCCGTCCGGTGTTCCCTGTGAAATGAAAGGTGGCATTCTTTAATTATTTATTTATTTATTCATTTATTCATTCATAACTGACAGCTTCGCGCTCCGTTCGTGCCCGGGCGGAAGAGGTGTTCCAATTCGGCTTAACTGTGACACACGCCCGCCCTCCTCCCCCGGAGCTTCCATTCGGTTAAACTTAGGGGCCGCTTGGCACCGCCCGTGCCCGGGAAAGGTGCTCCTCTTCGGCTTACTGTGACGCGAGCATGCCCGCCTCCTCCGGAGCTTCCATTCGGTTAAACTTAGGAGCCGCTTGGAACCGCCCGTGCCCGGCAAAGGTGCTCCTCTTCGGCTTACTGTGACGCGAGCATGCCCTCCTCCTCCGGAGCTTCCATTCGGTTAAACTTAGGGGCCGCTTGGCACCGCCCGTGCCCGGGGACGGTGCTCCTCTACGGCTTAACTGCCACGCACGCCGGCCGGAGCCCTGGTACGGTCCGAACCGCGCGAAACGTCGCCACCGATCGTGTCCGGGGGAACGTGCTCTTCTTCGTCCACTCTCCTCTTCGCCCACGCTCTTCTTCGGCGCATGCCGGCCGTCTAACCGCTCCAGCGCCCCGTCGTGCCGCTCGGCGAAACTACAATGCCCCCGAATATTTTTTATACCCGCGAAGCACTGAACCCGCGAAAGGTGAACCGCGAAGTAGCGAGGGTTCACTGTATGTATAAGACCAAGACCTGCAAAAAAGTCTCTTGGAGCAATGAGCTAGGATTTACAGGAAGTCGGCCATTTTGAATTTACTTAAAAGGGGCGGGTCACCACAATGGACTTTGTGTAGAAATTATTATTGGGGCCCGAGCAGCGACCGCGGCGAGGTTCCTATTGTTTATGTAGAAATTATTATTAGGGCCCGAGCAGCGACCGCTACGAGGTCCCCATTGTTTTTGTGGAAATTATTATTATTATTATTATTAGGGCCCGAGCAGTGACCGCTGCGAGGTCCCTATTGTTTTTCTAGAAATTGTTATTAGGGCCCGAGCTGCGACGGCTGCGAGGTCCCTATTGTTTTTGTAGAAAATATTATTACTTTTATTATTATTATTATTATTATTATTATTATTAGGGCCCGAGCAGCGACCGCTACGAGGTCCCCATTGTTTTTGTAGAAATTATTAATATTTTTATTATTATTATTATTAGGGCCCGAGCAGTGACCGCTGCGAGGTCCCTATTGTTTTTCTAGAAATTGTTATTAGGGCCCAAGCTGCGACGGCTGCGAGGTCCCTATTGTTTTTGTAGAAAATATTATTACTTTTATTATTATTATTATTATTATTAGGGCCTGAGCAGCGACCGCTGCGAAGTCCCTATTGTTTTTGTAGAAATTATTATTATTATTATTTTTCCGATTGTTCGATTGCATTTTTGACCCCCGAAACATGCACAAAAATTCACCAAACTTGGCAGTCTCATCGGGCATGGCGAAAAATTTTATATTTTAACGTCTAATATGAACAGGAAGTGAGTTATGAATTTTTGAAAGTCCGACTTTTGCCCTTTTTTGCATGTTTACAGGGGTCATTCTTTTGCACCCTGATCCTAAAGGCTTCATCTGATTGCCTTAAAATTCTGTCTGTAGCATCTTAAGACCTGGGACAAACACTGGGGCTAAAACTTTTTGTTTCCGAAATACTATATGACGGGGGCGGGGCTTCGAAGTTTTCACTTAAGATTTCCTTCGCCGCAATGGACAAAATGCTTAATAACTCTCTTGCACATGCTGCTAAAAATCCAAAACTTCACATGTACATAAAGAGTCGGTACCTGAAGACATCTATATGTTTATATTCAGTTATACACCTTGCGCCAATCAATATCATTTTTTACATTTTGACGAACTGCACGGTGCCCTTTTAACGAATCCGATTGAAAATTGGCTAGAAAAGACTCAAGACATTGATCTTACTCTATCCCTATTTTTGTGACTTTCCTTCGAAGGGCGTGGCTATTACGGTGCCGCAGAGTCTGATTATTCTCCGTGGCAACAAAAGTTCCTGCAAAATGATTCAGATGATCCATCTTCTCGAAATTTTTCACATTTGAGGATATTCAGGCCCTGAAGACGGCTGCCAACTTATTTTTGATCGCAGTGGTAGCGCCACCAACTGGTTAAAACAAATACAAATTATTTTCGTTGATGTTTTTCTCCGGGCAGGTTAACAAAATCTACCTTATATTTGCTCGGATGAGTGTTTCAGCCTTGAGGATGTCACAATACGAAAGTCTTTCGCCTTCTTCAGAGTGTCACATGATGGTGTCTTGTGGCCCGTCTTTATCAGCTGATGTTCCATGAGGGCGTGACTTACCTGTCACAAGAATGAAGGCAAGTCACGCCCCCCGCTGTCCGTTAACTCCGCCAAGATGCTGCTCCAGGTGGTAGAGAGGATGAAGGCTCCCTTGTCTCTGTTCATGGTTTTTATGCCTCGCTTGCAGATCTCAATGGCCTCTCTGATCCAGCGCTGTTGTTTGTTCTCTTCTGTGCGGATGACCCTGCCCTTCTCCCGGTCCATGATGTGGTTTTCCCTTTTGCAGTGGTCAGTGATTGCTGATTTGTAATGTTCATGTTGTGCTTGTTCTTTTACTGCTCTGATTTTTCATTTTTTTGACAGGTAAGTCACACCCTCATGGAACATCAGCTGATAAAGACGGGTCTCAAGACACCATCATGCGACACTCTGAAGAAGGCGAAAGACTCGCCGAAACATGTCAGGTAAAAAATTTACCGAAAACATAATTGTCTGCTTTTAATGAATCTGTCAAATATCAATCATAAGAAGACAAAATGAACCTAATACAAATAAATGAATGCTTAATAACTCCCCTGCACATGCTCCTAAAAATCCAAACCTTCACCTGTAAATAAAATGTCCCGACCTGAAGACATCTTAATGTTATTATTTTGTTATACACACAGCGCCGCCAAGTGGAATCAAAAATGTGTATTTATTTTAATTTTCACATCCTGCACGGTGCCCTTTTGACAAATCCGACTGAAAATTAGTCAGAAAAGACTCAAGACAATGATCTTACTCTCTGCCGAATTTTGTGACGTTTTGGCAAAAGGCGTGGCTATTACGGTGCTGAAAAGTCAGATTGTACTCTGTGGCAACAAAAGCTCCGGCAACATGACTCAGATGATCCTATCTTCTCGAAGTCGTACACATTTGAGGATACTTCAGCCCTGAAGACATCTACCAACTTATTTTTCATCGTAGTAGTACTGCCACCAACTGGTAAAATCTAATACAAGTTATTTTCTTGGATGTTTTTCTCCGTGCAACTCAACAAGGTCGCCCTCATATATGCTCGGATGACTGTTTCGGCCATGAGGATGTCACAATACGAAATTCGTCCTTTTTCGTGTAAAGTTGTGGGAGTGGCATTGCACTGTTCGGCAATAAAACAACGCTGATTATGAGGTTCTAAATATGAACGACAACTCGTGAAACTTTACACACACATCAGGCCGAGCAAATTTATCAATATTTTATACGTTAGTTGTGCAGCTTTTTTGAAATGGCTCGCCATGGCCCTCGAGAAATGTTAAAAAAAGCAGCCCTGGTTGAGTGTTTCACCTCGCTTTTTGTAAATTTTATGGAGTACAGTGAACCCTCGGTTATCGCGGTTAATGGGGACAGAGACCACCCGCGAAAACTGAAAATCCGCGAAGTAGCGGCGCACCTTCAAAAATGCTTAAAAAAATATACAATATATATAATAAATATAGAAATATATATATATATATATATATATATATATATATATAGATATATAGATATATATACATATATACGGGGAGAGAGAGAGTGAAATTCATGTTATAACAAAAAAACCAAATTATTATTAAAACGTATTATTTTTTTATTCCCCAGCCATTCTTTTTGTATTTATTTAATTACTCCGACTTTTACCTGCTGGTACGCCGTCCGGTGTGCCCTGTGAAATGAAAGGTGGCATTCTTTATTTATTTATTCTTTTATACATTCATAACTGACAGCTTCGCGCTCCGCTCGTGCCCGGGCGGAAGAGGTGCTCCAATTCGGCTTAACTGTGACACACACCCGCCCTCCTCCCCCGGAGCTTCCATTCGGTTAAACTTAGGGGCCGCTTGGCACCGCCCGTGCCCGGGGAAGGTGCTCCTCTTCGGCTTACTGTGACGCGAGCATGCCCTCCTCCTCTGGAGCTTCCATTCGGTTAAACTTAGGGGCCGCTTGGAACCGCCCGTGCCCGGGGAAGGTGCTCCTCTTCGGCTTACTGTGACGCGAGCATGCCCTCCTCCTCCGGAGCTTCCATTCGGTTAAACTTAGGGGCCGCTTGGCACCGCCCGTGCCCGGGGAAGGTGCTCCTCTACGGCTTAACTGCCACGCACGCCGGCCGGAGCTCTGGTACTGTCCGAACCGCGCGAAACGTCGCCACCGATCGTGTCCGGGGGAACGTGCTCTTCTTCGTCCACTCTCCTCATCGCCCACGCTCTTCTTCGGCGCACGCCGGCCGTCTAACCGCTCCAGCACCCCGTCGTGCCGCTCGGCGAAATTACAATGCCCCCGAATATTTTTTAGACCCGCGAAACACTGAACCCGCGAAAGGTGAACCGCGAAGTAGCGAGGGTTCACTGTATGTATAAGACCAAGACCTACAAAAAAGTCTCTTGGAGCAATGAGCTAGGATTTACAGGAAGTCGGCCATTTTGAATTTACTTAAAAGGGGCGGGTCACCACAATGGACTTTGTGTAGAAATTATTATTGGGGCCCGAGCAGCGACCGCGGCGAGGTTCCTATTGTTTATGTAGAAATTATTATTAGGGCCCGAGCAGCGACCGCTACGAGGTCCCCATTGTTTTTGTGGAAATTATTATTATTATTATTATTAGGGCCCGAGCAGTGACCGCTGCGAGGTCCCTATTGTTTTTCTAGAAATTGTTATTAGGGCCCGAGCTGCGACGGCTGCGAGGTCCCTATTGTTTTTGTAGAAAATATTATTACTTTTATTATTATTATTATTATTATTATTATTATTAGGGCCCGAGCAGCGACCGCTACGAGGTCCCCATTGTTTTTGTAGAAATTATTAATATTTTTATTATTATTATTATTAGGGCCCGAGCAGTGACCGCTGCGAGGTCCCTATTGTTTTTCTAGAAATTGTTATTAGGGCCCAAGCTGCGACGGCTGCGAGGTCCCTATTGTTTTTGTAGAAAATATTATTACTTTTATTATTATTATTATTATTATTAGGGCCTGAGCAGCGACCGCTGCGAAGTCCCTATTGTTTTTGTAGAAATTATTATTATTATTATTTTTCCGATTGTTCGATTGCATTTTTGACCCCCGAAACATGCACAAAAATTCACCAAACTTGGCAGTCTCATCGGGCATGGCGAAAAATTTTATATTTTAACGTCTAATATGAACAGGAAGTGAGTTATGAATTTTTGAAAGTCCGACTTTTGCCCTTTTTTGCATGTTTACAGGGGTCATTCTTTTGCACCCTGATCCTAAAGGCTTCATCTGATTGCCTTAAAATTCTGTCTGTAGCATCTTAAGACCTGGGACAAACACTGGGGCTAAAACTTTTTGTTTCCGAAATACTATATGACGGGGGCGGGGCTTCGAAGTTTTCACTTAAGATTTCCTTCGCCGCAATGGACAAAATGCTTAATAACTCTCTTGCACATGCTGCTAAAAATCCAAAACTTCACATGTACATAAAGAGTCGGTACCTGAAGACATCTATATGTTTATATTCAGTTATACACCTTGCGCCAATCAATATCATTTTTTACATTTTGACGAACTGCACGGTGCCCTTTTAACGAATCCGATTGAAAATTGGCTAGAAAAGACTCAAGACATTGATCTTACTCTATCCCTATTTTTGTGACTTTCCTTCGAAGGGCGTGGCTATTACGGTGCCGCAGAGTCTGATTATTCTCCGTGGCAACAAAAGTTCCTGCAAAATGATTCAGATGATCCATCTTCTCGAAATGTTTCACATTTGAGGATATTCAGGCCCTGAAGACGGCTGCCAACTTATTTTTGATCGCAGTGGTAGCGCCACCAACTGGTTAAAACAAATACAAATTATTTTCGTTGATGTTTTTCTCCGGGCAGGTTAACAAAATCTACCTTATATTTGCTCGGATGAGTGTTTCAGCCTTGAGGATGTCACAATACGAAAGTCTTTCGCCTTCTTCAGAGTGTCACATGATGGTGTCTTGTGGCCCGTCTTTATCAGCTGATGTTCCATGAGGGCGTGACTTACCTGTCACAAGAATGAAGGCAAGTCACGCCCCCCGCTGTCCGTTAACTCCGCCAAGATGCTGCTCCAGGTGGTAGAGAGGATGAAGGCTCCCTTGTCTCTGTTCATGGTTTTTATGCCTCGCTTGCAGATCTCAATGGCCTCTCTGATCCAGCGCTGTTGTTTGTTCTCTTCTGTGCGGATGACCCTGCCCTTCTCCCGGTCCATGATGTGGTTTTCCCTTTTGCAGTGGTCAGTGATTGCTGATTTGTAATGTTCATGTTGTGCTTGTTCTTTTACTGCTCTGATTTTTCATTTTTTTGACAGGTAAGTCACACCCTCATGGAACATCAGCTGATAAAGACGGGTCTCAAGACACCATCATGCGACACTCTGAAGAAGGCGAAAGACTCGCCGAAACATGTCAGGTAAAAAATTTACCGAAAACATAATTGTCTGCTTTTAATGAATCTGTCAAATATCAATCATAAGAAGACAAAATGAACCTAATACAAATAAATGAATGCTTAATAACTCCCCTGCACATGCTCCTAAAAATCCAAACCTTCACCTGTAAATAAAATGTCCCGACCTGAAGACATCTTAATGTTATTATTTTGTTATACACACAGCGCCGCCAAGTGGAATCAAAAATGTGTATTTATTTTAATTTTCACATCCTGCACGGTGCCCTTTTGACAAATCCGACTGAAAATTAGTCAGAAAAGACTCAAGACAATGATCTTACTCTCTGCCGAATTTTGTGACGTTTTGGCAAAAGGCGTGGCTATTACGGTGCTGAAAAGTCAGATTGTACTCTGTGGCAACAAAAGCTCCGGCAACATGACTCAGATGATCCTATCTTCTCGAAGTCGTACACATTTGAGGATACTTCAGCCCTGAAGACATCTACCAACTTATTTTTCATCGTAGTAGTACTGCCACCAACTGGTAAAATCTAATACAAGTTATTTTCTTGGATGTTTTTCTCCGTGCAACTCAACAAGGTCGCCCTCATATATGCTCGGATGACTGTTTCGGCCATGAGGATGTCACAATACGAAATTCGTCCTTTTTCGTGTAAAGTTGTGGGAGTGGCATTGCACTGTTCGGCAATAAAACAACGCTGATTATGAGGTTCTAAATATGAACGACAACTCGTGAAACTTTACACACACATCAGGCCGAGCAAATTTATCAATATTTTATACGTTAGTTGTGCAGCTTTTTTGAAATGGCTCGCCATGGCCCTCGAGAAATGTTAAAAAAAGCAGCCCTGGTTGAGTGTTTCACCTCGCTTTTTGTAAATTTTATGGAGTACAGTGAACCCTCGGTTATCGCGGTTAATGGGGACAGAGACCACCCGCGAAAACTGAAAATCCGCGAAGTAGCGGCGCACCTTCAAAAATGCTTAAAAAAATATACAATATATATAATAAATATAGAAATATATATATATATATATATATATATATATATATAGATATATAGATATATATACATATATACGGGGAGAGAGAGAGTGAAATTCATGTTATAACAAAAAAACCAAATTATTATTAAAACGTATTATTTTTTTATTCCCCAGCCATTCTTTTTGTATTTATTTAATTACTCCGACTTTTACCTGCTGGTACGCCGTCCGGTGTGCCCTGTGAAATGAAAGGTGGCATTCTTTATTTATTTATTCTTTTATACATTCATAACTGACAGCTTCGCGCTCCGCTCGTGCCCGGGCGGAAGAGGTGCTCCAATTCGGCTTAACTGTGACACACACCCGCCCTCCTCCCCCGGAGCTTCCATTCGGTTAAACTTAGGGGCCGCTTGGCACCGCCCGTGCCCGGGGAAGGTGCTCCTCTTCGGCTTACTGTGACGCGAGCATGCCCTCCTCCTCTGGAGCTTCCATTCGGTTAAACTTAGGGGCCGCTTGGAACCGCCCGTGCCCGGGGAAGGTGCTCCTCTTCGGCTTACTGTGACGCGAGCATGCCCTCCTCCTCCGGAGCTTCCATTCGGTTAAACTTAGGGGCCGCTTGGCACCGCCCGTGCCCGGGGAAGGTGCTCCTCTACGGCTTAACTGCCACGCACGCCGGCCGGAGCTCTGGTACTGTCCGAACCGCGCGAAACGTCGCCACCGATCGTGTCCGGGGGAACGTGCTCTTCTTCGTCCACTCTCCTCATCGCCCACGCTCTTCTTCGGCGCACGCCGGCCGTCTAACCGCTCCAGCACCCCGTCGTGCCGCTCGGCGAAATTACAATGCCCCCGAATATTTTTTAGACCCGCGAAACACTGAACCCGCGAAAGGTGAACCGCCAAGTAGCGAGGGTTCACTGTATGTATAAGACCAAGACCTACAAAAAAGTCTCTTGGAGCAATGAGCTAGGTTTTACAGGAAGTCGGCCATTTTGAATTTACTTAAAAGGGGGCGGGTCACCACAATGGACTTTGTGTAGAAATTATTATTGGGGCCCGAGCAGCGACCGCGGCGAGGTCCCTATTGTTTTTGTAGAAATTATTATTAGGGCCCGAGCAGCGACCGCTACGAGGTCCCCATTGTTTTTGTAGAAATTATTAATATTTTTATTATTATTATTATTAGGGCCCGAGCAGTGACCGCTGCGAGGTCCCTATTGTTTTTCTAGAAATTGTTATTAGGGCCCAAGCTGCGACGGCTGCGAGGTCCCTATTGTTTTTGTAGAAAATATTATTACTTTTATTATTATTATTATTATTATTAGGGCCTGAGCAGCGACCGCTGCGAAGTCCCTATTGTTTTTGTAGAAATTATTATTATTATTATTTTTCCGATTGTTCGATTGCATTTTTGACCCCCGAAACATGCACAAAAATTCACCAAACTTGGCAGTCTCATCGGGCATGGCGAAAAATTTTATATTTTAACGTCTAATATGAACAGGAAGTGAGTTATGAATTTTTGAAAGTCCGACTTTTGCCCTTTTTTGCATGTTTACAGGGGTCATTCTTTTGCACCCTGATCCTAAAGGCTTCATCTGATTGCCTTAAAATTCTGTCTGTAGCATCTTAAGACCTGGGACAAACACTGGGGCTAAAACTTTTTGTTTCCGAAATACTATATGACGGGGGCGGGGCTTCGAAGTTTTCACTTAAGATTTCCTTCGCCGCAATGGACAAAATGCTTAATAACTCTCTTGCACATGCTGCTAAAAATCCAAAACTTCACATGTACATAAAGAGTCGGTACCTGAAGACATCTATATGTTTATATTCAGTTATACACCTTGCGCCAATCAATATCATTTTTTACATTTTGACGAACTGCACGGTGCCCTTTTAACGAATCCGATTGAAAATTGGCTAGAAAAGACTCAAGACATTGATCTTACTCTATCCCTATTTTTGTGACTTTCCTTCGAAGGGCGTGGCTATTACGGTGCCGCAGAGTCTGATTATTCTCCGTGGCAACAAAAGTTCCTGCAAAATGATTCAGATGATCCATCTTCTCGAAATTTTTCACATTTGAGGATATTCAGGCCCTGAAGACGGCTGCCAACTTATTTTTGATCGCAGTGGTAGCGCCACCAACTGGTTAAAACAAATACAAATTATTTTCGTTGATGTTTTTCTCCGGGCAGGTTAACAAAATCTACCTTATATTTGCTCGGATGAGTGTTTCAGCCTTGAGGATGTCACAATACGAAAGTCTTTCGCCTTCTTCAGAGTGTCACATGATGGTGTCTTGTGGCCCGTCTTTATCAGCTGATGTTCCATGAGGGCGTGACTTACCTGTCACAAGAATGAAGGCAAGTCACGCCCCCCGCTGTCCGTTAACTCCGCCAAGATGCTGGTCCAGGTGGTAGAGAGGATGAAGGCTCCCTTGTCTCTGTTCATGGTTTTTATGCCTCGCTTGCAGATCTCAATGGCCTCTCTGATCCAGCGCTGTTGTTTGTTCTCTTCTGTGCGGATGACCCTGCCCTTCTCCCGGTCCATGATGTGGTTTTCCCTTTTGCAGTGGTCAGTGATTGCTGATTTGTAATGTTCATGTTGTGCTTGTTCTTTTACTGCTCTGATTTTTCATTTTTTTGACAGGTAAGTCACACCCTCATGGAACATCAGCTGATAAAGACGGGTCTCAAGACACCATCATGCGACACTCTGAAGAAGGCGAAAGACTCGCCGAAACATGTCAGGTAAAAAATTTACCGAAAACATAATTGTCTGCTTTTAATGAATCTGTCAAATATCAATCATAAGAAGACAAAATGAACCTAATACAAATAAATGAATGCTTAATAACTCCCCTGCACATGCTCCTAAAAATCCAAACCTTCACCTGTAAATAAAATGTCCCGACCTGAAGACATCTTAATGTTATTATTTTGTTATACACACAGCGCCGCCAAGTGGAATCAAAAATTTGTTTTTATTTTAATTTTCACGTACTGCACCGTGCCCTTTTGACGAATCCGACTGAAAATTAGTCAGAAAAGACTCAAGACAATGATCTTACTCTCTGCCGAGTTTTGTGACGTTTTGGCAAAAGGCGTGGCTATTACGGTGCTGAAAAGTCCGATTGTACTTTGTGGCAACAAAAGCTCCGCCAACATGACTCAGATGATCCTATCTTCTCGAAGTTGTACACATTTGAGGATACTTCAGCCCTGAAGACATCTACCAACTTATTTTTCATCGTAGTAGTAGCGCCACCAACTGGTAAAAGCTAATACAAGTTATTTTCTTGGATGTTTTTCTCCGTGCAACTCAACAAGGTCGCCCTCATATATGCTCGGAGGACTGTTTCGGCCATGAGGATGTCACAATACGAAATTCATCCTTTTTCGTGAAAAGTTGTGGGAGTGGCATTGCACTGTTTGGCAATAAAACAACGCTGATTATGAGGTTCTAAATATGAACGACAACTCGTGAAACTTGACACACACATCAGGCAGAGCAAATTTATCAATATTTTATACGTTAGTTGTGCAGCTTTTTTGAAATGGCTCGCCATGGCCCTCGAGAAATATTCAAAAAAGCAGCCCTGGTTGAGTGTTTCACCTCGCTTTTTGTAAATTTTATGGAGTACAGTGAACCCTCGGTTATCGCGGTTAATGGGGACCGAGACCACCCGCGGAAACTGAAAATCCGCGAAGTAGCGGCGCACCTTCAAAAATGCTTAAAAGAAAATACAATATATATAATAAATATATATATATATATATATATATATATATATATACGGGGAGAGAGAGAGAGAGAGAGTGAAATTCATGTTATAACAAAAAAAACAAATTATTATTAAAACGTATTATTTTTTTATTCCCCAGCCATTCTTTTTGTATTTATTTAATTACTCCGACTTTTACCTGCTGGTACGCCGTCCGGTGTTCCCTGTGAAATGAAAGGTGGCATTCTTTAATTATTTATTTATTTATTCATTTATTCATTCATAACTGACAGCTTCGCGCTCCGTTCGTGCCCGGGCGGAAGAGGTGTTCAAATTCGGCTTAACTGTGACACACGCCCGCCCTCCTCCCCCGGAGCTTCCATTCGGTTAAACTTAGGGGCCGCTTGGCACCGCCCGTGCCCGGGGAAGGTGCTCCTCTTCGGCTTACTGTGACGCGAGCATGCCCGCCTCCTCCGGAGCTTCCATTCGGTTAAACTTAGGGGCCGCTTGGAACCGCCCGTGCCCGGCAAAGGTGCTCCTCTTCGGCTTACTGTGACGCGAGCATGCCCTCCTCCTCCGGAGCTTCCATTTGGTTAAACTTAGGGGCCGCTTGGAACCGCCCGTGCCCGGGGAAGGTGCTCCTCTTCGGCTTACTGTGACGCGAGCATGCCCTCCTCCTCCGGAGCTTCCATTCGGTTAAACTTAGGGGCCGCTTGGCACCGCCCGTGCCCGGGGACGGTGCTCCTCTACGGCTTAACTGCCACGCACGCCGGCCGGAGCCCTGGTACGGTCCGAACCGCGCGAAACGTCGCCACCGATCGTGTCCGGGGGAACGTGCTCTTCTTCGTCCACTCTCCTCTTCGCCCACGCTCTTCTTCGGCGCACGCCGGCCGTCTAACCGCTCCAGCGCCCCGTCGTGCCGCTCGGCGAAACTACAATGCCCCCGAATATTTTTTATACCCGCGAAGCACTGAACCCGCGAAAGGTGAACCGCGAAGTAGCGAGGGTTCACTGTATGTATAAGACCAAGACCTACAAAAAAGTCTCTTGGAGCAATGAGCTAGGTTTTACAGGAAGTCGGCCATTTTGAATTTACTTAAAAGGGGCGGGTCACCACAATGGACTTTGTGTAGAAATTATTATTGGGGCCCGAGCAGCGACCGCGGCGAGGTTCCTATTGTTTATGTAGAAATTATTATTAGGGCCCGAGCAGCGACCGCTACGAGGTCCCCATTGTTTTTGTGGCAATTATTATTATTATTATTATTAGGGCCCGAGCAGTGACCGCTGCGAGGTCCCTATTGTTTTTCTAGAAATTGTTATTAGGGCCCGAGCTGCGACGGCTGCGAGGTCCCTATTGTTTTTCTAGAAAATATTATTACTTTTATTATTATTATTATTATTATTAGGGCCTGAGCAGCGACCGCTGCGAAGTCCCTGTTGTTTTTGTAGAAATTATTATTATTATTATTTTTCCGATTGTACGATCGCATTTTTGACCCCCGAAACATGCACAAAAACTCACCAAACTTGGCAGTCTCATCGGGCATAGCGAGAAATTTGATATTTTAAACGTCTAATATGAACAGGAAGTGAGTTATGAATTTTTGAAAGTCCGACTTTTTCCCTTTTTTGCATGTTTACAGGGGTCATTCTTTTGCACCCTGATCCTAAAGGCTTCATCTGATTGCCTTAAAATTCTGTCTGTAGCATCTTAAGACCTGGGACAAACACTGGGGCTAAAATCTTTTGTTTCCGAAATACTATATGACGGGGGCGGGGCTTCAAAGTTTTCACTTAAGATTTCCTTCGCCGCAGTGGACAAAATGCTTAATAACTCTCCTGCACATGCTGCTAAAAATCCAAAACTTCACATGTACATAAAGAGTCGGTACCTGAAGACATCTATATGTTTATATTCTGTTATACACCTTGCGCCAATCAATATAATTTTTTACATTTTGACGTACTGCACGGTGCCCTTTTAACGAATCCGATTGAAAATTGGCTAGAAAAGACTCAAGACATTGATCTTACTCTATCCCTATTTTCGTGACTTTCCTTCGAAGGGCGTGGCTATTGCGGTGCCGCAGAGTCTGATTATTCTCCGTGGCAACAAAAGTTCCTGCAAAATGATTCAGATGATCCATCTTCTCAAAATTTTTCACATTTGAGGATATTCAGGCCCTGAAGACGGCTGCCAACTTATTTTTGATCGCAGTGGTAGCGCCACCAACTGGTTAAAACAAATACAAATTATTTTCGTTGATGTTTTTCTCCGGGCAGGTTCACAAAATCTACCTTATATTTGCTCGGATGAGTGTTTAGGCCTTGAGGATGTCACGATACGAAAGTCTTTCACCTTCTTCAGAGTGTCACATGATGGTGTCTTGTGACCCGTCTTTATCAGCTGATGTTCCATGAGGGCGTGACTTACCTGTCACAAGAATGAAGGCAAGTCACACCCCCCGCTGTCCGTTCACTCCGCCAAGATGCTGCTCTAGGTGGTGGAGAGGATGAAGGCTCCCTTGTCTCTGTTCATGGTTTTTATGCCTCGCTTGCAGATCTCAATGGCCTCTCTGATCCAGCGCTGTTGTTTGTTCTCTTCGGTGCGGATGACCCTGCCCTTCTCCCGGTCCATGATGTGGTTTTCCCTTTTGCAGTGGTCAGTGATTGCTGATTTGTAATGTTCATGTTGTGCTTGTTCTTTTCCTGCTCTGATTTTTCATTTTTTTGACAGGTAAGTCACACCCTCATGGAACATCAGCTGATAAAGACGGGTCTCAAGACACCATCATGCGACACTCTGAAGAAGGCGAAAGACTCGCCGAAACATGTCAGGTAAAAAATTAACCTAAAACATAATTGTCTGCTTTTAATGAATCAGTCAAATATCAATAATAAGAAGACAAAATGAACCTAATACAAATAAATGAATGCTTAATAACTCCCCTGCACATGCTCCTAAAAATCCAAACCTTCACCTGTAAATAAAACGTCCCGACCTGAAGACATCTTAATGTTATTATTTTGTTATACACACAGCGCCGCCAAGTGGAATCAAAAATGTGTTTTTATTTTAATTTTCACATCCTGCACGGTGCCCTTTTGACAAATCCGACTGAAAATTAGTCAGAAAAGACTCAAGACAATGATCTTACTCTCTGCCGAATTTTGTGACGTTTTGGCAAAAGGCGTGGCTATTACGGTGCTGAAAAGTCAGATTGTACTCTGTGGCAACAAAAGCTCCGGCAACATGACTCAGATGATCCTATCTTCTCGAAGTCGTACACATTTGAGGATACTTCAGCCCTGAAGACATCTACCAACTTATTTTTCATCGTAGTAGTACCGCCACCAACTGGTAAAAGCTAATACAAGTTATTTTCTTGGATGTTTTTCTCCGTGCAACTCAACAAGGTCGCCCTCATATATGCTCGGATGACTGTTTCGGCCATGAGGATGTCACAATACGAAATTCGTCCTTTTTCGTGTAAAGTTGTGGGAGTGGCATTGCACTGTTCGGCAATAAAACAACGCTGATTATGAGGTTCTAAATATGAACGACAACTCGTGAAACTTTACACACACATCAGGCCGAGCAAATTTATCAATATTTTATACGTTAGTTGTGCAGCTTTTTTGAAATGGCTCGCCATGGCCCTCGAGAAATGTTAAAAAAAGCAGCCCTGGTTGAGTGTTTCACCTCGCTTTTTGTAAATTTTATGGAGTACAGTGAACCCTCGGTTATCGCGGTTAATGGGGACAGAGACCACCCGCGAAAACTGAAAATCCGCGAAGTAGCGGCGCACCTTCAAAAATGCTTAAAAAAATATACAATATATATAATAAATATAGAAATATATATATATATATATATATATATATATATATAGATATATATATATATATACATATATACGGGGAGAGAGAGAGTGAAATTCATGTTATAACAAAAAAACCAAATTATTATTAAAACGTATTATTTTTTTATTCCCCAGCCATTCTTTTTGTATTTATTTAATTACTCCGACTTTTACCTGCTGGTACGCCGTCCGGTGTGCCCTGTGAAATGAAAGGTGGCATTCTTTATTTATTTATTCTTTTATACATTCATAACTGACAGCTTCGCGCTCCGCTCGTGCCCGGGCGGAAGAGGTGCTCCAATTCGGCTTAACTGTGACACACACCCGCCCTCCTCCCCCGGAGCTTCCATTCGGTTAAACTTAGGGGCCGCTTGGCACCGCCCGTGCCCGGGGAAGGTGCTCCTCTTCGGCTTACTGTGACGCGAGCATGCCCTCCTCCTCTGGAGCTTCCATTCGGTTAAACTTAGGGGCCGCTTGGAACCGCCCGTGCCCGGGGAAGGTGCTCCTCTTCGGCTTACTGTGACGCGAGCATGCCCTCCTCCTCCGGAGCTTCCATTCGGTTAAACTTAGGGGCCGCTTGGCACCGCCCGTGCCCGGGGAAGGTGCTCCTCTACGGCTTAACTGCCACGCACGCCGGCCGGAGCTCTGGTACTGTCCGAACCGCGCGAAACGTCGCCACCGATCGTGTCCGGGGGAACGTGCTCTTCTTCGTCCACTCTCCTCATCGCCCACGCTCTTCTTCGGCGCACGCCGGCCGTCTAACCGCTCCAGCACCCCGTCGTGCCGCTCGGCGAAATTACAATGCCCCCGAATATTTTTTAGACCCGCGAAACACTGAACCCGCGAAAGGTGAACCGCCAAGTAGCGAGGGTTCACTGTATGTATAAGACCAAGACCTACAAAAAAGTCTCTTGGAGCAATGAGCTAGGTTTTACAGGAAGTCGGCCATTTTGAATTTACTTAAAAGGGGGCGGGTCACCACAATGGACTTTGTGTAGAAATTATTATTGGGGCCCGAGCAGCGACCGCGGCGAGGTCCCTATTGTTTTTGTAGAAATTATTATTAGGGCCCGAGCAGCGACCGCTACGAGGTCCCCATTGTTTTTGTAGAAATTATTAATATTTTTATTATTATTATTATTAGGGCCCGAGCAGTGACCGCTGCGAGGTCCCTATTGTTTTTCTAGAAATTGTTATTAGGGCCCAAGCTGCGACGGCTGCGAGGTCCCTATTGTTTTTGTAGAAAATATTATTACTTTTATTATTATTATTATTATTATTAGGGCCTGAGCAGCGACCGCTGCGAAGTCCCTATTGTTTTTGTAGAAATTATTATTATTATTATTTTTCCGATTGTTCGATTGCATTTTTGACCCCCGAAACATGCACAAAAATTCACCAAACTTGGCAGTCTCATCGGGCATGGCGAAAAATTTTATATTTTAACGTCTAATATGAACAGGAAGTGAGTTATGAATTTTTGAAAGTCCGACTTTTGCCCTTTTTTGCATGTTTACAGGGGTCATTCTTTTGCACCCTGATCCTAAAGGCTTCATCTGATTGCCTTAAAATTCTGTCTGTAGCATCTTAAGACCTGGGACAAACACTGGGGCTAAAATCTTTTGTTTCCGAAATACTATATGACGGGGGCGGGGCTTCAAAGTTTTCACTTAAGATTTCCTTCGCCGCAGTGGACAAAATGCTTAATAACTCTCCTGCACATGCTGCTAAAAATCCAAAACTTCACATGTACATAAAGAGTCGGTACCTGAAGACATCTATATGTTTATATTCTGTTATACACCTTGCGCCAATCAATATAATTTTTTACATTTTGACGTACTGCACGGTGCCCTTTTAACGAATCCGATTGAAAATTGGCTAGAAAAGACTCAAGACATTGATCTTACTCTATCCCTATTTTTGTGACTTTCCTTCGAAGGGCGTGGCTATTGCGGTGCCGCAGAGTCTGATTATTCTCCGTGGCAACAAAAGTTCCTGCAAAATGATTCAGATGATCCATCTTCTCGAAATTTTTCACATTTGAGGATATTCAGGCCCTGAAGACGGCTGCCAACTTATTTTTGATCGCAGTGGTAGCGCCACCAACTGGTTAAAACAAATACAAATTATTTTCGTTGATGTTTTTCTCCGGGCAGGTTCACAAAATCTACCTTATATTTGCTCGGATGAGTGTTTAGGCCTTGAGGATGTCACAATACGAAAGTCTTTCGCCTTCTTCAGAGTGTCACATGATGGTGTCTTGTGACCCGTCTTTATCAGCTGATGTTCCATGAGGGCGTGACTTAACCTGTCACAAGAATGAAGGCAAGTCACACCCCCCGCTGTCCGTTCACTCCGCCAAGATGCTGCTCTAGGTGGTAGAGAGGATGAAGGCTCCCTTGTCTCTGTTCATGGTTTTTATGCCTCGCTTGCAGATCTCAATGGCCTCTCTGATCCAGCGCTGTTGTTTGTTCTCTTCGGTGCGGATGACCCTGCCCTTCTCCCGGTCCATGATGTGGTTTTCCCTTTTGCAGTGGTCAGTGATTGCTGATTTGTAATGTTCATGTTGTGCTTGTTCTTTTCCTGCTCTGATTTTTCATTTTTTTGACAGGTAAGTCACACCCTCATGGAACATCAGCTGATAAAGACGGGTCTCAAGACACCATCATGCGACACTCTGAAGAAGGCGAAAGACTCGCCGAAACATGTCAGGTAAAAAATTAACCTAAAACATAATTGTCTGCTTTTAATGAATCAGTCAAATATCAATAATAAGAAGACAAAATGAACCTAATACAAATAAATGAATGCTTAATAACTCCCCTGCACATGCTCCTAAAAATCCAAACCTTCACCTGTAAATAAAACGTCCCGACCTGAAGACATCTTAATGTTATTATTTTGTTATACACACAGCGCCGCCAAGTGGAATCAAAAATGTGTTTTTATTTTAATTTTCACATCCTGCACGGTGCCCTTTTGACAAATCCGACTGAAAATTAGTCAGAAAAGACTCAAGACAATGATCTTACTCTCTGCCGAATTTTGTGACGTTTTGGCAAAAGGCGTGGCTATTACGGTGCTGAAAAGTCAGATTGTACTCTGTGGCAACAAAAGCTCCGGCAACATGACTCAGATGATCCTATCTTCTCGAAGTCGTACACATTTGAGGATACTTCAGCCCTGAAGACATCTACCAACTTATTTTTCATCGTAGTAGTACCGCCACCAACTGGTAAAAGCTAATACAAGTTATTTTCTTGGATGTTTTTCTCCGTGCAACTCAACAAGGTCGCCCTCATATATGCTCGGATGACTGTTTCGGCCATGAGGATGTCACAATACGAAATTCGTCCTTTTTCGTGTAAAGTTGTGAGAGTGGCATTGCACTGTTCGGCAATAAAACAACGCTGATTATGAGGTTCTAAATATGAACGACAACTCGTGAAACTTTACACACACATCAGGCCGAGCAAATTTATCAATATTTTATACGTTAGTTGTGCAGCTTTTTTGAAATGGCTCGCCATGGCCCTCGAGAAATGTTAAAAAAAGCAGCCCTGGTTGAGTGTTTCACCTCGCTTTTTGTAAATTTTATGGAGTACAGTGAACCCTCGGTTATCGCGGTTAATGGGGACAGAGACCACCCGCGAAAACTGAAAATCCGCGAAGTAGCGGCGCACCTTCAAAAATGCTTAAAAAAATATACAATATATATAATAAATATAGAAATATATATATATATATATATATATATATATATATATATATATATATATATATACACATATATACGGGGAGAGAGAGAGTGAAATTCATGTTATAACAAAAAAAACAAATTATTATTAAAACGTATTATTTTTTTATTCCCCAGCCATTCTTTTTGTATTTATTTAATTACTCCGACTTTTACCTGCTGGTACGCCGTCCGGTGTGCCCTGTGAAATGAAAGGTGGCATTCTTTATTTATTTATTCTTTTATACATTCATAACTGACAGCTTCGCGCTCCGCTCGTGCCCGGGCGGAAGAGGTGCTCCAATTCGGCTTAACTGTGACACACACTCGCCCTCCTCCCCCGGAGCTTCCATTCGGTTAAACTTAGGGGCCGCTTGGCACCGCCCGTGCCCGGGGAAGGTGCTCCTCTTCGGCTTACTGTGACGCGAGCATGCCCTCCTCCTCCGGAGCTTCCATTCGGTTAAACTTAGGGGCCGCTTGGAACCGCCCGTGCCCGGGGAAGGTGCTCCTCTTCGGCTTACTGTGACGCGAGCATGCCCTCCTCCTCCGGAGCTTCCATTCGGTTAAACTTAGGGGCCGCTTGGCACCGCCCGTGCCCGGGGAAGGTTCTCCTCTACGGCTTAACTGCCACGCACGCCGGCCGGAGCTCTGGTACTGTCCGAACCGCGCGAAACGTCGCCACCGATCGTGTCCGGGGGAACGTGCTCTTCTTCGTCCACTCTCCTCTTCGCCCACGCTCTTCTTCGGCGCACACCGGCCGTCTAACCGCTCCAGCGCCCCGTCGTGCCGCTCGGCGAAACTACAATGCCCCCGAATATTTTTTAGACCCGCGAAGCACTGAACCCGCGAAAGGTGAACCGCCAAGTAGCGAGGGTTCACTGTATGTATAAGACCAAGACCTACAAAAAAGTCTCTTGGAGCAATGAGCTAGGTTTTACAGGAAGTCGGCCATTTTGAATTTACTTAAAAGGGGGCGGGTCACCACAATGGACTTTGTGTAGAAATTATTATTGGGGCCCGAGCAGCGACCGCGGCGAGGTCCCTATTGTTTTTGTAGAAATTATTATTAGGGCCCGAGCAGCGACCGCTACGAGGTCCCCATTGTTTTTGTGGAAATTATTATTATTATTATTATTAGGGCCCGAGCAGTGACCGCTGCGAGGTCCCTATTGTTTTTCTAGAAATTGTTATTAGGGCCCGAGCTGCGACGGCTGCGAGGTCCCTATTGTTTTTGTAGAAAATATTATTACTTTTATTATTATTATTATTATTAGGGCCTGAGCAGCGACCGCTGCGAAGTCCCTATTGTTTTTGTAGAAATTATTATTATCATTATTTTTCCGATTGTTCGATCGCATTTTTGACCCCCGAAACATGCACAAAAATTCACCAAACTTGGCAGTCTCATCGGGCATGGCGAAAAATTTGATATTTTAACGTCTAATATGAACAGGAAGTGAGTTATGAATTTTTGAAAGTCCGACTTTTGCCCTTTTTTGCATGTTTACAGGGGTCATTCTTTTGCACCCTGATCCTAAAGGCTTCATCTGATTGCCTTAAAATTCTGTCTGTAGCATCTTAAGACCTGGGACAAACACTGGGGCTAAAATTTTTTGTTTCCGAAATACTATATGAACGGGGGCGGGGCTTCGAAGTTTTCACTTAAGATTTCCTTCGCCGCAATGGACAAAATGCTTAATAACTCTCCTGCACATGCTGCTAAAAATCCAAAACTTCACATGTACATAAAGAGTCGGTACCTGAAGACATCTATATGTTTATATTCAGTTATACACCTTGCGCCAATCAATATCATTTTTTACATTTTGACGTACTGCACGGTGCCCTTTTAACGAATCCGATTGAAAATTGGCTAGAAAAGACTCAAGACATTGATCTTACTCTATCCCTATTTTTGTGACTTTCCTTCGAAGGGCGTGGCTATTACGGTGCCGCAGAGTCTGATTATTCTCCGTGGCAACAAAAGTTCCTGCAAAATGATTCAGATGATCCATCTTCTCGAAATTTTTCACATTTGAGGATATTCAGGCCCTGAAGACGGCTGCCAACTTATTTTTGATCGGATGAGTGTTTAGGCCTTGAGGATGTCACAATACGAAAGTCTTTCGCCTTCTTCAGAGTGTCACATGATGGTGTCTTGTGGGCCCGTCTTTATCAGCTGATGTTCCATGAGGGCGTGACTTACCTGTCACAAGAATGAAGGCAAGTCACGCCCCCCGCTGTCCGTTCACTCCGCCAAGATGCTGCTCCAGGTGGTAGAGAGGATGAAGGCTCCCTTGTCTCTGTTCATGGTTTTTATGCCTCGCTTGCAGATCTCAATGGCCTCTCTGATCCAGCGCTGTTGTTTGTTCTCTTCTGTGCGGATGACCCTGCCCTTCTCCCGGTCCATGATGTGGTTTTCCCTTTTGCAGTGGTCAGTGATTGCTGATTTGTAATGTTCATGTTGTGCTTGTTCTTTTACTGCTCTGATTTTTCATTTTTTTGACAGGTAAGTCACACCCTCATGGAACATCAGCTGATAAAGACGGGTCTCAAGACACCATCATGCGACACTCTGAAGAAGGCGAAAGACTCGCCGAAACATGTCAGGTAAAAAATTAACCTAAAACATAATTGTCTGCTTTTAATGAATCAGTCAAATATCAATAATAAGAAGACAAAATGAACCTAATACAAATAAATGAATGCTTAATAACGCCCCTGCACATGCTCCTAAAAATCCAAACCTTCACCTGTAAATAAAACGTCCCGACCTGAAGACATCTTAATGTTATTATTTTGTTATACACACAGCGCCGCCAAGTGGAATCAAAAATGTGTTTTTATTTTAATTTTCACGTACTGCACGGTGCCCTTTTGACGAATCCGACTGAAAATTAGTCAGAAAAGACTCAAGACAATGATCTTACTCTCTGCCGAATTTTGTGACGTTTTGGCAAAAGGCGTGGCTATTACGGTGCTGAAAAGTCCGATTGTACTTTGTGGCAACAAAAGCTCCGGCAACATGACTCAGATGATCCTATCTTCTCGAAGTTGTACACATTTGAGGATACTTCAGCCCTGAAGACATCTACCAACTTATTTTTCATCGTAGTAGTAGCGCCACCAACTGGTAAAAGCTAATACAAGTTATTTTCTTGGATGTTTTTCTCCGTGCAACTCAACAAGGTCGCCCTCATATATGCTCGGATGACTGTTTCGGCCATGAGGATGTCACAATACGAAATTCATCCTTTTTCGTGAAAAGTTGTGGGAGTGGCATTGCACTGTTCGGCAATAAAACAACGCTGATTATGAGGTTCTAAATATGAACGACAACTCGTGAAACTTTACACACACATCAGGCAGAGCAAATTTATCAATATTTTATACGTTAGTTGTGCAGCTTTTTTGAAATGGCTCGCCATGGCCCTCGAGAAATGTTAAAAAAAGCAGCCCTGGTTGAGTGTTTCACCTTGCTTTTTGTAAATTTTATGGAGTACAGTGAACCCTCGGTTATCGCGGTTAATGGGGACAGAGACCACCCGCGAAAACTGAAAATCCGCGAAGTAGCGGCGCACCTTCAAAAATGCTTAAAAAAAAATACAATATATATAATAAATATATATATATATATATATATATATATATATATATATAGACAGAGAGAGAGAGTGAAATTCATGTTATAACAAAAAAACCAAATTATTATTAAAACGTATTATTTTTTTATTCCCCAGCCATTCTTTTTGTATTTATTTAATTACTCCGACTTTTACCTGCTGGTACGCCGTCCGGTGTGCCCTGTGAAATGAAAGGTGGCATTCTTTATTTATTTATTTATTTATTCATTTATTCATTCATAACTGACAGCTTCGCGCTCCGTTCGTGCCCGGGCGGAAGAGGTGTTCCAATTCGGCTTTACTGTGACACACGCCCGCCCTCCTGCCCCGGAGCTTCCATTCGGTTAAACTTAGGGGCCGCTTGGCACCGCCCGTGCCCGGGGAAGGTGCTCCTCTTCGGCTTACTGTGACGCGAGCATGCCCGCCTCCTCCGGAGCTTCCATTCGGTTAAACTTAGGGGCCGCTTGGAACCGCCCGTGCCCGGGGAAGGTGCTCCTCTTTGGCTTACTGTGACGCGAGCATGCCCTCCTCCTCCGGAGCTTCCATTTGGTTAAACTTAGGGGCCGCTTGGAACCGCCCGTGCCCGGGGAAGGTGCTCCTCTTCGGCTTACTGTGACGCGAGCATGCCCTCCTCCTCCAGAGCTTCCATTCGGTTAAACTTAGGGGCCGCTTGGCACCGCCCGTGCCCGGGGACGGTGCTCCTCTACGGCTTAACTGCCACGCACGCCGGCCGGAGCCCTGGTACGGTCCGAACCGCGCGAAACGTCGCCACCGATCGTGTCCGGGGGAACGTGCTCTTCTTCGTCCACTCTCCTCTTCGCCCACGCTCTTCTTCGGCGCACGCCGGCCGTCTAACCGCTCCAGCGCCCGTCGTGCCGCTCGGCGAAACTACAATGCCCCCGAATATTTTTTATACCCGCGAAGCACTGAACCCGCGAAAGGTGAACCGCGAAGTAGCGAGGGTTCACTGTATGTATAAGACCAAGACCTACAAAAAAGTCTCTTGGAGCAATAAGCTAGGTTTTACAGGAAGTCGGCCATTTTGAATTTACTTAAAAGGGGGCGGGTCACCACAATGGACTTTGTGTAGAAATTATTATTGGGGCCCGAGCAGCGACCGCGGCGAGGTCCCTATTGTTTATGTAGAAATTATTATTAGGGCCCGAGCAGCGACCGCTACGAGGTCCCCATTGTTTTTGTGGAAATTATTATTATTATTATTATTAGGGCCCGAGCAGTGACCGCTGCGAGGTCCCTATCGTTTTTCTAGAAATTGTTATTAGGGCCCGAGCTGCGACGGCTGCGAGGTCCCTATTGTTTTTGTAGAAAATATTATTACTTTTATTATTATTATTATTATTATTATTAGGGCCTGAGCAGCGACCGCTGCGAAGTCGCTATTGTTTTTGTTGAAATTATTATTATTATTATTTTTCCGATTGTTCGATCGCATTTTTGACCCCCGAAACATGCACAAAAACTCACCAAACTTGGCAGTCTCATCGGGCATGGTGAAAAATTTGATATTTTAACGTCTAATATGAACAGGAAGTGAGTTATGAATTTTTGAAAGTCCGACTTTTGCCCTTTTTTGCATGTTTACACCCTGATCCTAAAGGCTTCATCTGATTGCCTTAAAATTCTGTCTGTAGCATCTTAAGACCTGGGACAAACACTGGGGCTAAAATCTTTTGTTTCCGAAATACTATATGACGGGGGCGGGGCTTCAAAGTTTTCACTTAAGATTTCCTTCGCCGCAATGGACAAAATGCTTAATAACTCTCATGCACATGCTGCTAAAAATCCAAAACTTCACATGTACATAAAGAGTCGGTACCTGAAGACATCTATATGTTTATATTCTGTTATACACCTTGCGCCAATCAATATCATTTTTTACATTTTGACGTACTGCACGGTGCCCTTTTAACGAATCCGATATAAAATTGGCTAGAAAAGACTCAAGACATTGATCTTACGCTATCCCTATTTTTGTGACTTTCCTTCGAAGGGCGTGGCTATTGCGGTGCCGCAGAGTCTGATTATTCTCCGTGGCAACAAAAGTTCCTGCAAAATGATTCAGATGATCCATCTTCTCGAAATTTTTCACATTTGAGGATATTCAGGCCCTGAAGACGGCTGCCAACTTATTTTTGATCGCAGTGGTAGCGCCACCAACTGGTTAAAACAAATACAAATTATTTTCGTTGATGTTTTTCTCCGGGCAGGTTCACAAAATCTACCTTATATTTGCTCGGATGAGTGTTTAGGCCTTGAGGATGTCACAATACGAAAGTCTTTCGCCTTCTTCAGAGTGTCACATGATGGTGTCTTGTGGCCCGTCTTTATCAGCTGATGTTCCATGAGGGCGTGACTTACCTGTCACAAGAATGAAGGCAAGTCACGCCCCCCGCTGTCCGTTAACTCCGCCAAGATGCTGGTCCAGGTGGTAGAGAGGATGAAGGCAACCTTGTCTCTGTTCATGGTTTTTATGCCTCGCTTGCAGATCTCAATGGCCTCTCTGATCCAGCGCTGTTGTTTGTTCTCTTCTGTGCGGATGACCCTGCCCTTCTCCCGGTCCATGATGTGGTTTTCCCTTTTGCAGTGGTCAGTGATTGCTGATTTGTAATGTTCATGTTGTGCTTGTTCTTTTACTGCTCTGATTTTTCATTTTTTTGACAGGTAAGTCACACCCTCATGGAACATCAGCTGATAAAGACGGGTCTCAAGACACCATCATGCGACACTCTGAAGAAGGCGAAAGACTCGCCGAAACATGTCAGGTAAAAAATTTACCGAAAACATAATTGTCTGCTTTTAATGAATCTGTCAAATATCAATAATAAGAAGACAAAATGAACCTAATACAAATAAATGAATGCTTAATAACTCCCCTGCACATGCTCCTAAAAATCCAAACCTTCACCTGTAAATAAAATGTCCCGACCTGAAGACATCTTAATGTTATTATTTTGTTATACACACAGCGCCGCCAAGTGGAATCAAAAATTTGTTTTTATTTTAATTTTCACGTACTGCAACGTGCCCTTTTGACGAATCCGACTGAAAATTAGTCAGAAAAGACTCAAGACAATGATCTTACTCTCTGCCGAGTTTTGTGACGTTTTGGCAAAAGGCGTGGCTATTACGGTGCTGAAAAGTCCGATTGTACTTTGTGGCAACAAAAGCTCCGGCAACATGACTCAGATGATCCTATCTTCTCGAAGTTGTACACATTTGAGGATACTTCAGCCCTGAAGACATCTACCAACTTATTTTTCATCGTAGTAGTAGCGCCACCAACTGGTAAAAGCTAATACAAGTTATTTTCTTGGATGTTTTTCTCCGTGCAACTCAACAAGGTCGCCCTCATATATGCTCGGAGGACTGTTTCGGCCATGAGGATGTCACAATACGAAATTCATCCTTTTTCGTGAAAAGTTGTGGGAGTGGCATTGCACTGTTTGGCAATAAAACAACGCTGATTATGAGGTTCTAAATATGAACGACAACTCGTGAAACTTGACACACACATCAGGCAGAGCAAATTTATAAATATTTTATACGTTAGTTGTGCAGCTTTTTTGAAATGGCTCGCCATGGCCCTCGAGAAATGTTCAAAAAAGCAGCCCTGGTTGAGTGTTTCACCTCGCTTTTTGTAAATTTTATGGAGTACAGTGAACCCTTGGTTATCGCGGTTAATGGGGACCGAGACCACCCGCGGAAACTGAAAATCCGCGGAGTAGCGGCGCACCATCAAAAATGCTTAAAAGAAAATACAATATATATAATAAATATATATATATATATATATATATATATATATATATATATATATATATATATATATATATATACGGGGGGAGAGAGAGAGAGAGCGAGAGAGAGTGAAATTAATGTTATAACAAAAAAACCAAATTATTATTAAAACGTATTATTTTTTTATTCCCCAGCCATTCTTTTTGTATTTATTTAATTACTCCGACTTTTACCTGCTGGTACGCCGTCCGGTGTGCCCTGTGAAATGAAAGGTGGCATTCTTTATTTATTTATTCTTTTATACATTCATAACTGACAGCTTCGCGCTCCGCTCGTGCCCGGGCGGAAGAGGTGCTCCAATTCGGCTTAACTGTGACACACACTCGCCCTCCTCCCCCGGAGCTTCCATTCGGTTAAACTTAGGGGCCGCTTGGCACCGCCCGTGCCCGGGGAAGGTGCTCCTCTTCGGCTTACTGTGACGCGAGCATGCCCTCCTCCTCCGGAGCTTCCATTCGGTTAAACTTAGGGGCCGCTTGGAACCGCCCGTGCCCGGGGAAGGTGCTCCTCTTCGGCTTACTGTGACGCGAGCATGCCCTCCTCCTCCGGAGCTTCCATTCGGTTAAACTTAGGGGCCGCTTGGCACCGCCCGTGCCCGGGGAAGGTTCTCCTCTACGGCTTAACTGCCACGCACGCCGGCCGGAGCTCTGGTACTGTCCGAACCGCGCGAAACGTCGCCACCGATCGTGTCCGGGGGAACGTGCTCTTCTTCGTCCACTCTCCTCTTCGCCCACGCTCTTCTTCGGCGCACACCGGCCGTCTAACCGCTCCAGCGCCCCGTCGTGCCGCTCGGCGAAACTACAATGCCCCCGAATATTTTTTAGACCCGCGAAGCACTGAACCCGCGAAAGGTGAACCGCCAAGTAGCGAGGGTTCACTGTATGTATAAGACCAAGACCTACAAAAAAGTCTCTTGGAGCAATGAGCTAGGTTTTACAGGAAGTCGGCCATTTTGAATTTACTTAAAAGGGGGCGGGTCACCACAATGGACTTTGTGTAGAAATTATTATTGGGGCCCGAGCAGCGACCGCGGCGAGGTCCCTATTGTTTTTGTAGAAATTATTATTAGGGCCCGAGCAGCGACCGCTACGAGGTCCCCATTGTTTTTGTGGAAATTATTATTATTATTATTATTAGGGCCCGAGCAGTGACCGCTGCGAGGTCCCTATTGTTTTTCTAGAAATTGTTATTAGGGCCCGAGCTGCGACGGCTGCGAGGTCCCTATTGTTTTTGTAGAAAATATTATTACTTTTATTATTATTATTATTATTAGGGCCTGAGCAGCGACCGCTGCGAAGTCCCTATTGTTTTTGTAGAAATTATTATTATCATTATTTTTCCGATTGTTCGATCGCATTTTTGACCCCCGAAACATGCACAAAAATTCACCAAACTTGGCAGTCTCATCGGGCATGGCGAAAAATTTGATATTTTAACGTCTAATATGAACAGGAAGTGAGTTATGAATTTTTGAAAGTCCGACTTTTGCCCTTTTTTGCATGTTTACAGGGGTCATTCTTTTGCACCCTGATCCTAAAGGCTTCATCTGATTGCCTTAAAATTCTGTCTGTAGCATCTTAAGACCTGGGACAAACACTGGGGCTAAAATTTTTTGTTTCCGAAATACTATATGAACGGGGGCGGGGCTTCGAAGTTTTCACTTAAGATTTCCTTCGCCGCAATGGACAAAATGCTTAATAACTCTCCTGCACATGCTGCTAAAAATCCAAAACTTCACATGTACATAAAGAGTCGGTACCTGAAGACATCTATATGTTTATATTCAGTTATACACCTTGCGCCAATCAATATCATTTTTTACATTTTGACGTACTGCACGGTGCCCTTTTAACGAATCCGATTGAAAATTGGCTAGAAAAGACTCAAGACATTGATCTTACTCTATCCCTATTTTTGTGACTTTCCTTCGAAGGGCGTGGCTATTACGGTGCCGCAGAGTCTGATTATTCTCCGTGGCAACAAAAGTTCCTGCAAAATGATTCAGATGATCCATCTTCTCGAAATTTTTCACATTTGAGGATATTCAGGCCCTGAAGACGGCTGCCAACTTATTTTTGATCGGATGAGTGTTTAGGCCTTGAGGATGTCACAATACGAAAGTCTTTCGCCTTCTTCAGAGTGTCACATGATGGTGTCTTGTGGGCCCGTCTTTATCAACTGATGTTCCATGAGGGCGTGACTTACCTGTCACAAGAATGAAGGCAAGTCACGCCCCCCGCTGTCCGTTCACTCCGCCAAGATGCTGCTCCAGGTGGTAGAGAGGATGAAGGCTCCCTTGTCTCTGTTCATGGTTTTTATGCCTCGCTTGCAGATCTCAATGGCCTCTCTGATCCAGCGCTGTTGTTTGTTCTCTTCGGTGCGGATGACCCTGCCCTTCTCCCGGTCCATGATGTGGTTTTCCCTTTTGCAGTGGTCAGTGATTGCTGATTTGTAATGTTCATGTTGTGCTTGTTCTTTTACTGCTCTGATTTTTCATTTTTTTGACAGGTAAGTCACACCCTCATGGAACATCAGCTGATAAAGACGGGTCTCAAGACACCATCATGCGACACTCTGAAGAAGGCGAAAGACTCGCCGAAACATGTCAGGTAAAAAATTAACCTAAAACATAATTGTCTGCTTTTAATGAATCAGTCAAATATCAATAATAAGAAGACAAAATGAACCTAATACAAATAAATGAATGCTTAATAACGCCCCTGCACATGCTCCTAAAAATCCAAACCTTCACCTGTAAATAAAACGTCCCGACCTGAAGACATCTTAATGTTATTATTTTGTTATACACACAGCGCCGCCAAGTGGAATCAAAAATGTGTTTTTATTTTAATTTTCACGTACTGCACGGTGCCCTTTTGACGAATCCGACTGAAAATTAGTCAGAAAAGACTCAAGACAATGATCTTACTCTCTGCCGAATTTTGTGACGTTTTGGCAAAAGGCGTGGCTATTACGGTGCTGAAAAATCCGATTGTACTTTGTGGCAACAAAAGCTCCGGCAACATGACTCAGATGATCCTATCTTCTCGAAGTTGTACACATTTGAGGATACTTCAGCCCTGAAGACATCTACCAACTTATTTTTCATCGTAGTAGTAGCGCCACCAACTGGTAAAAGCTAATACAAGTTATTTTCTGGGATGTTTTTCTCCGTGCAACTCAACAAGGTCGCCCTCATATATGCTCGGATGACTGTTTCGGCCATGAGGATGTCACAATACGAAATTCATCCTTTTTCGTGAAAAGTTGTGGGAGTGGCATTGCACTGTTCGGCAATAAAACAACGCTGATTATGAGGTTCTAAATATGAACGACAACTCGTGAAACTTTACACACACATCAGGCAGAGCAAATTTATCAATATTTTATACGTTAGTTGTGCAGCTTTTTTGAAATGGCTCGCCATGGCCCTCGAGAAATGTTAAAAAAAGCAGCCCTGGTTGAGTGTTTCACCTTGCTTTTTGTAAATTTTATGGAGTACAGTGAACCCTCGGTTATCGCGGTTAATGGGGACAGAGACCACCCGCGAAAACTGAAAATCCGCGAAGTAGCGGCGCACCTTCAAAAATGCTTAAAAAAAAATACAATATATATAATAAATATATATATATATATATATATATATATATATATATATATATATATATATATATAGACAGAGAGAGAGAGTGAAATTCATGTTATAACAAAAAAAACAAATTATTATTAAAACGTATTATTTTTTTATTCCCCAGCCATTCTTTTTGTATTTATTTAATTACTCCGACTTTTACCTGCTGGTACGCCGTCCGGTGTGCCCTGTGAAATGAAAGGTGGCATTCTTTATTTATTTATTTATTTATTCATTTATTCATTCATAACTGACAGCTTCGCGCTCCGTTCGTGCCCGGGCGGAAGAGGTGTTCCAATTCGGCTTTACTGTGACACACGCCCGCCCTCCTGCCCCGGAGCTTCCATTCGGTTAAACTTAGGGGCCGCTTGGCACCGCCCGTGCCCGGGGAAGGTGCTCCTCTTCGGCTTACTGTGACGCGAGCATGCCCGCCTCCTCCGGAGCTTCCATTCGGTTAAACTTAGGGGCCGCTTGGAACCGCCCGTGCCCGGGGAAGGTGCTCCTCTTTGGCTTACTGTGACGCGAGCATGCCCTCCTCCTCCGGAGCTTCCATTCGGTTAAACTTAGGGGCCGCTTGGCACCGCCCGTGCCCGGGGAAGGTGCTCCTCTACGGCTTAACTGCCACGCACGCCGGCCGGAGCTCTGGTACGGTCCGAACCGCGCGAAACGTCGCCACCGATCGTGTCCGGGGGAACGTGCTCTTCTTCGTCCACTCTCCTCTTCGCCCACGCTCTTCTTCGGCGCACGCCGGCCGTCTAACCGCTCCAGCGCCCGTCGTGCCGCTCGGCGAAACTACAATGCCCCCGAATATTTTTTATACCCGCGAAGCACTGAACCCGCGAAAGGTGAACCGCGAAGTAGCGAGGGTTCACCGTATGTATAAGACCAAGACCTACAAAAAAGTCTCTTGGAGCAATGAGCTAGGTTTTACAGGAAGTCGGCCATTTTGAATTTACTTAAAAGGGGCGGGTCACCACAATGGACTTTGTGTAGAAATTATTATAGGACCAATAGACTGAGAAACAGTTTCTTTCCCAGAGCCATCTCCATACTGAACTCTCACACACACACGAGACCACCCTAACCTCGCAAAACAGCATTGTGATGTGTTTCTATATGCCCTATTCAGCACTGAATTCCATTGCACTGTCTTCTTTATTTATCTAATTTATATATTTGTCTGTATTATTGTTGTATTGCACTGGAGAGGGGAGCCCTCTAATCTCGTTGCACACTTGAGTACAATGACAATAAAGGGATTTCTATTTCTATTTCTATTTCTATTATTGGGGCCCGAGCAGCGACCGCGGCGAGGTCCCTATTGTTTATGTAGAAATTATTATTAGGGCCCGAGCAGCGACCGCTACGAGGTCCCCATTGTTTTTGTGGAAATTATTATTATTTTTATTATTATTATTATTAGGGCCCGAGCAGTGACCGCTGCGAGGTCCCTATTGTTTTTCTAGAAATTGTTATTAGGGCCCAAGCTGCGACGGCTGCGAGGTCCCTACTGTTTTTGTAGAAAATATTATTACTTTTATAATTATTATTATTATTATTATTATTATTAGGGCCTGAGCAGCGACCGCTGCGAAGTCCCTATTGTTTTTGTAGAAATTATTATTATTATTATTTTTCCGATTGCATTTTTGTCCCCCGAAACATGCACAAAAATTCACCAAACTTGGCAGTCTCATCGGGCATGGCGAAAAATTTGATATTTTAACGTCTAATATGAACAGGAAGTGAGTTATGAATTTTTGAAAGTCCGACTTTTGCCCTTTTTTGCATGTTTACAGGGGTCATTCTTTTGCACCCTGATCCTAAAGGCTTCATCTGATTGCCTTAAAATTCTGTCTGTAGCATCTTAAGACCTGGGACAAACACTGGGACTAAAATTTTTTGTTTCCGAAATACTATATGACTGGGGCGGGGCTTCGAAGTTTTCACTTAAGATTTCCTTCGCCGCAATGGACAAAATGCTTAATAACTCTCTTGCACATGCTGCTAAAAATCCAAAACTTCACATGTACATAAAGAGTCGGTACCTGAAGACATCTATATGTTTATATTCAGTTATACACCTTGCGCCAATCAATATCATTTTTTACATTTTGACGTACTGCACGGTGCCCTTTTAACGAATCCGATTGAAAATTGGCTAGAAAAGACTCAAGACATTGATCTTACTCTATCCCTATTTTTGTGACTTTCCTTCGAAGGGCGTGGCTATTACGGTGCCGCAGAGTCTGATTATTCTCCGTGGCAACAAAAGTTCCTGCAAAATGATTCAGATGATCCATCTTCTCGAAATTTTTCACATTTGAGGATATTCAGGCCCTGAAGACGGCTGCCAATTTATTTTTGATCGCAGTGGTAGCGCCACCAACTGGTTAAAACAAATACAAATTATTTTCGTTGATGTTTTTCTCCGGGCAGGTTAACAAAATCTACCTTATATTTGCTCGGATGAGTGTTTAGGCCTTGAGGATGTCACAATACGAAAGTCTTTCGCCTTCTTCAGAGTGTCACATGATGGTGTCTTGTGGCCCGTCTTTATCAGCTGATGTTCCATGAGGGCGTGACTTACCTGTCACAAGAATGAAGGCAAGTCACGCCCCCCGCTGTCCGTTAACTCCGCCAAGATGCTGCTCCAGGTGGTAGAGAGGATGAAGGCTCCCTTGTCTCTGTTCATGGTTTTTATGCCTCGCTTGCAGATCTCAATGGCCTCTCTGATCCAGCGCTGTTGTTTGTTCTCTTCGGTGCCGATGACCCTGCCCTTCTCCCGGTCCATGATGTGGTTTTCCCTTTTGCAGTGGTCAGTGATTGCTGATTTGTAATGTTCATGTTGTGCTTGTTCTTTTACTGCTCTGATTTTTCATTTTTTTGACAGGTAAGTCACACCCTCATGGAACATCAGCTGATAAAGACGGGTCTCAAGACACCATCATGCGACACTCTGAAGAAGGCGAAAGACTCGCCGAAACATGTCAGGTAAAAAATTTTACCGAAAACATAATTGTCTGCTTTTAATGAATCTGTCAAATATCAATAATAAGAAGACAAAATGAACCTAATACAAATAAATGAATGCTTAATAACTCCCCTGCACATGCTCCTAAAAATCCAAACATTCACCTGTAAATAAAATGTCCCGACCTGAAGACATCTTAATGTTATTATTTTGTTATACACACAGCGCCGCCAAGTGGAATCAAAAATGTGTTTTTATTTTAATTTTCACGTACTGCACGGTGCCCTTTTGACGAATCCGACTGAAAATTAGTCAGAAAAGACTCAAGACAATGATCTTACTCTCTGCCGAATTTTGTGACGTTTTGGCAAAAGGCGTGGCTATTACGGTGCTGAAAAATCCGATTGTACTTTGTGGCAACAAAAGCTCCGGCAACATGACTCAGATGATCCTATCTTCTCGAAGTTGTACACATTTGAGGATACTTCAGCCCTGAAGACATCTACCAACTTATTTTTCATCGTAGTAGTAGCGCCACCAACTGGTAAAAGCTAATACAAGTTATTTTCTTGGATGTTTTTCTCCGTGCAACTCAACAAGGTCGCCCTCATATATGCTCGGATGACTGTTTCGGCCATGAGGATGTCACAATACGAAATTCATCCTTTTTCGTGAAAAGTTGTGGGAGTGGCATTGCACTGTTCGGCAATAAAACAACGCTGATTATGAGGTTCTAAATATGAACGACAACTCGTGAAACTTTACACACACATCAGGCAGAGCAAATTTATCAATATTTTATACGTTAGTTGTGCAGCTTTTTTGAAATGGCTCGCCATGGCCCTCGAGAAATGTTAAAAAAAGCAGCCCTGGTTGAGTGTTTCACCTTGCTTTTTGTAAATTTTATGGAGTACAGTGAACCCTCGGTTATCGCGGTTAATGGGGACAGAGACCACCCGCGAAAACTGAAAATCCGCGAAGTAGCGGCGCACCTTCAAAAATGCTTAAAAAAAAATACAATATATATAATAAATATATATATATATATATATATTTATTTATTTATTTATTCATTTATTCATTCATAACTGACAGCTTCGCGCTCCGTTCGTGCCCGGGCGGAAGAGGTGTTCCAATTCGGCTTAACTGTGACACACGCCCGCCCTCCTCCCCCGGAGCTTCCATTCGGTTAAACTTAGGGGCCGCTTGGCACCGCCCGTGCCCGGGGAAGGTGCTCCTCTTCGGCTTACTGTGACGCGAGCATGCCCTCCTCCTCCGGAGCTTCCATTTGGTTAAACTTAGGGGCCGCTTGGAACCGCCCGTGCCCGGGGAAGGTGTTCCTCTTCGGCTTACTGTGACGCGAGCATGCCCTCCTCCTCCAGAGCTTCCATTCGGTTAAACTTAGGGGCCGCTTGGCACCGCCCGTGCCCGGGGACGGTGCTCCTCTACGGCTTAACTGCCACGCACGCCGGCCGGAGCCCTGGTACGGTCCGAACCGCGCGAAACGTCGCCACCGATCGTGTCCGGGGGAACGTGCTCTTCTTCGTCCACTCTCCTCTTCGCCCACGCTCTTCTTCGGCGCACGCCGGCCGTCTAACCGCTCCAGCGCCCGTCGTGCCGCTCGGCGAAACTACAATGCCCCCGAATATTTTTTATACCCGCGAAGCACTGAACCCGCGAAAGGTGAACCGCGAAGTAGCGAGGGTTCACTGTATGTATAAGACCAAGACCTACAAAAAAGTCTCTTGGAGCAATAAGCTAGGTTTTACAGGAAGTCGGCCATTTTGAATTTACTTAAAAGGGGGCGGGTCACCACAATGGACTTTGTGTAGAAATTATTATTGGGGCCCGAGCAGCGACCGCGGCGAGGTCCCTATTGTTTATGTAGAAATTATTATTAGGGCCCGAGCAGCGACCGCTACGAGGTCCCCATTGTTTTTGTGGAAATTATTATTATTATTATTATTAGGGCCCGAGCAGTGACCGCTGCGAGGTCCCTATCGTTTTTCTAGAAATTGTTATTAGGGCCCGAGCTGCGACGGCTGCGAGGTCCCTATTGTTTTTGTAGAAAATATTATTACATTTATTATTATTATTATTATTATTATTAGGGCCTGAGCAGCGACCGCTGCGAAGTCGCTATTGTTTTTGTTGAAATTATTATTATTATTATTTTTCCGATTGTTCGATCGCATTTTTGACCCCCGAAACATGCACAAAAACTCACCAAACTTGGCAGTCTCATCGGGCATGGTGAAAAATTTGATATTTTAACGTCTAATATGAACAGGAAGTGAGTTATGAATTTTTGAAAGTCCGACTTTTGCCCTTTTTTGCATGTTTACAGGGGTCATTCTTTTGCACCCTGATCCTAAAGGCTTCATCTGATTGCCTTAAAATTCTGTCTGTAGCATCTTAAGACCTGGGACAAACACTGGGGCTAAAATCTTTTGTTTCCGAAATACTATATGACGGGGGCGGGGCTTCAAAGTTTTCACTTAAGATTTCCTTCGCCGCAATGGACAAAATGCTTAATAACTCTCATGCACATGCTGCTAAAAATCCAAAACTTCACATGTACATAAAGAGTCGGTACCTGAAGTCATCTATATGTTTATATTCTGTTATACACCTTGCGCCAATCAATATCATTTTTTACATTTTGACGTACTGCACGGTGCCCTTTTAACGAATCCGATTGAAAATTGGCTAGAAAAGACTCAAGACATTGATCTTACGCTATCCCTATTTTTGTGACTTTCCTTCGAAGGGCGTGGCTATTGCGGTGCCGCAGAGTCTGATTATTCTCCGTGGCAACAAAAGTTCCTGCAAAATGATTCAGATGATCCATCTTCTCGAAATTTTTCACATTTGAGGATATTCAGGCCCTGAAGACGGCTGCCAACTTATTTTTGATCGCAGTGGTAGCGCCACCAACTGGTTAAAACAAATACAAATTATTTTCGTTGATGTTTTTCTCCGGGCAGGTTCACAAAATCTACCTTATATTTGCTCGGATGAGTGTTTAGGCCTTGAGGATGTCACAATACGAAAGTCTTTCGCCTTCTTCAGAGTGTCACATGATGGTGTCTTGTGGCCCGTCTTTATCAGCTGATGTTCCATGAGGGCGTGACTTACCTGTCACAAGAATGAAGGCAAGTCACGCCCCCCGCTGTCCGTTAACTCCGCCAAGATGCTGGTCCAGGTGGTAGAGAGGATGAAGGCAACCTTGTCTCTGTTCATGGTTTTTATGCCTCGCTTGCAGATCTCAATGGCCTCTCTGATCCAGCGCTGTTGTTTGTTCTCTTCTGTGCGGATGACCCTGCCCTTCTCCCGGTCCATGATGTGGTTTTCCCTTTTGCAGTGGTCAGTGATTGCTGATTTGTAATGTTCATGTTGTGCTTGTTCTTTTACTGCTCTGATTTTTCATTTTTTTGACAGGTAAGTCACACCCTCATGGAACATCAGCTGATAAAGACGGGTCTCAAGACACCATCATGCGACACTCTGAAGAAGGCGAAAGACTCGCCGAAACATGTCAGGTAAAAAATTTACCGAAAACATAATTGTCTGCTTTTAATGAATCTGTCAAATATCAATAATAAGAAGACAAAATGAACCTAATACAAATAAATGAATGCTTAATAACTCCCCTGCACATGCTCCTAAAAATCCAAACCTTCACCTGTAAATAAAATGTCCCGACCTGAAGACATCTTAATGTTATTATTTTGTTATACACACAGCGCCGCCAAGTGGAATCAAAAATTTGTTTTTATTTTAATTTTCACGTACTGCAACGTGCCCTTTTGACGAATCCGACTGAAAATTAGTCAGAAAAGACTCAAGACAATGATCTTACTCTCTGCCGAGTTTTGTGACGTTTTGGCAAAAGGCGTGGCTATTACGGTGCTGAAAAGTCCGATTGTACTTTGTGGCAACAAAAGCTCCGGCAACATGACTCAGATGATCCTATCTTCTCGAAGTTGTACACATTTGAGGATACTTCAGCCCTGAAGACATCTACCAACTTATTTTTCATCGTAGTAGTAGCGCCACCAACTGGTAAAAGCTAATACAAGTTATTTTCTTGGATGTTTTTCTCCGTGCAACTCAACAAGGTCGCCCTCATATATGCTCGGAGGACTGTTTCGGCCATGAGGATGTCACAATACGAAATTCATCCTTTTTCGTGAAAAGTCGTGGGAGTGGCATTGCACTGTTTGGCAATAAAACAACGCTGATTATGAGGTTCTAAATATGAACGACAACTCGTGAAACTTGACACACACATCAGGCAGAGCAAATTTATAAATATTTTATACGTTAGTTGTGCAGCTTTTTTGAAATGGCTCGCCATGGCCCTCGAGAAATGTTCAAAAAAGCAGCCCTGGTTGAGTGTTTCACCTCGCTTTTTGTAAATTTTATGGAGTACAGTGAACCCTCGGTTATCGCGGTTAATGGGGACCGAGACCACCCGCGGAAACTGAAAATCCGCGGAGTAGCGGCGCACCTTCAAAAATGCTTAAAAGAAAATACAATATATATAATAAATATATATATATATATATATATATATATATATATATATATATATATATATATACGGGGGGAGAGAGAGAGAGAGAGAGAGAGAGAGAGAGTGAAATTCATGTTATAACAAAAAAACCAAATTATTATTAAAACGTATTATTTTTTTATTCCCCAGCCATTCTTTTTGTATTTATTTAATTACTCCGACTTTTACCTGCTGGTACGCCGTCCGGTGTGCCCTGTGAAATGAAAGGTGGCATTCTTTATTTATTTATTCTTCTATACATTCATAACTGACAGCTTCGCGCTCCGCTCGTGCCCGGGCGGAAGAGGTGCTCCAATTCGGCTTAACTGTGACACACACCCGCCCTCCTCCCCCGGAGCTTCCATTCGGTTAAACTTAGGGGCCGCTTGGCACCGCCCGTGCCCGGGGAAGGTGCTCCTCTTCGGCTTACTGTGACGCGAGCATGCCCTCCTCCTCCGGAGCTTCCATTCGGTTAAACTTAGGGGCCGCTTGGAACCGCCCGTGCCCGGGGAAGGTGCTCCTCTTCGGCTTACTGTGACGCGAGCATGCCCTCCTCCTCCGGAGCTTCCATTCGGTTAAACTTAGGGGCCGCTTGGCACCGCCCGTGCCCTGGGAAGGTTCTCCTCTACGGCTTAACTGCCACGCACGCCGGCCGGAGCTCTGGTACTGTCCGAACCGCGCGAAACGTCGCCACCGATCGTGTCCGGGGGAACGTGCTCTTCTTCGTCCACTCTCCTCTTCGCCCACGCTCTTCTTCGGCGCACACCGGCCGTCTAACCGCTCCAGCGCCCCGTCGTGCCGCTCGGCGAAACTATAATGCCCCCGAATATTTTTTAGACCTGCGAAGCACTGAACCCACGAAAGGTGAACCGCCAAGTAGCGAGGGTTCACTGTATGTATAAGACCAAGACCTACAAAAAAGTCTCTTGGAGCAATGAGCTAGGTTTTACAGGAAGTCGGCCATTTTGAATTTACTTAAAAGGGGGCGGGTCACCACAATGGACTTTGTGTAGAAATTATTATTGGGGCCCGAGCAGCGACCGCGGCGATGTCCCTATTGTTTTTGTAGAAATTATTATTAGGGCCCGAGCAGCGACCGCTACGAGGTCCCCATTGTTTTTGTGGAAATTATTATTATTATTATTATTAGGGCCCGAGCAGTGACCGCTGCGAGGTCCCTATTGTTTTTCTAGAAATTGTTATTAGGGCCCGAGCTGCGACGGCTGCGAGGTCCCTATTGTTTTTGTAGAAAATATTATTACTTTTATTATTATTATTATTATTATTATTATTAGGGCCTGAGCAGCGACCACTGCGAAGTCCCTGTTGTTTTTGTAGAAATTATTATTATTATTATTTTTCCGATTGTTCGATTGCATTTTTGACCCCCGAAACATGCACAAAAACTCACCAAACTTGGCAGTCTCATCGGGCATGGCGAGAAATTTGATATTTTAAACGTCTAATATGAACAGGAAGTGAGTTATGAATTTTTGAAAGTCCGACTTTTGCCCTTTTTTGCATGTTTACAGGGGTCATTCTTTTGCACCCTGATCCTAAAGGCTTCATCTGATTGCCTTAAAATTCTGTCTGTAGCATCTTAAGACCTGGTACAAACACTGGGGCTAAAATTTTTTGTTTCCAAAATACTATATGACGGGGGCGGGGCTTCGAAGTTTTCACTTAAGATTTCCTTCGCCGCAATGGACAAAATGCTTAATAACTCTCTTGCACATGCTGCTAAAAATCCAAAACTTCACATGTACATAAAGAGTCGGTACCTGAAGACATCTATATGTTTATATTCTGTTATACACCTTGCGCCAATCAATATAATTTTTTACATTTTGACGTCCTGCACGGTGCCCTTTTAACGAATCCGATTGAAAATTGGCTAGAAAAGACTCAAGACATTGATCTTACTCTATCCCTATTTTTGTGACTTTCCTTCGAAGGGCGTGGCTATTACGGTGCCGCAGAGTCTGATTATTCTCCGTGGCAACAAAAGTTCCTGCAAAATGATTCAGATGATCCATCTTCTCGAAATTTTTCACATTTGAGGATATTCAGGCCCTGAAGACGGCTGCCAACTTATTTTTGATCGCAGTGGTAGCGCCACCAACTGGTTAAAACAAATACAAATTATTTTCGTTGATGTTTTTCTCCGGACAGGTTCACAAAATCTACCTTAAATTTGCTCGGATGAGTGTTTAAGCCTTGAGGATGTCACAATACGAAAGTCTTTCGTCTTCTTCAGAGTGTCACATGATGGTGTCTTGTGGCCCGTCTTTATCAGCTGATGTTCCATGAGGGCGTGACTTACCATTCACAAGAATGAAGGCAAGTCACGCCCCCCGCTGTCCGTTCACTCCGCCAAGATGCTGCTCCAGGTGGTAGAGAGGATGAAGGCTCCCTTGTCTCTGTTCATGGTTTTTATGCCTCGCTTGCAGATCTCAATGGCCTCTCTGATCCAGCGCTGTTGTTTGTTCTCTTCGGTGCGGATGACCCTGCCCTTCTCCCGGTCCATGATGTGGTTTTCCCTTTTGCAGCGGTCAGTGATTGCTGATTTGTAATGTTCATGTTGTGCTTGTTCTTTTACTGCTCTGATTTTTCATTTTTTTGACAGGTAAGTCACACCCTCATGGAACATCAGCTGATAAAGACGGGTCTCAAGACACCATCATGCGACACTCTGAAGAAGGCGAAAGACTCGCCGAAACATGTCAGGTAAAAAATTAACCTAAAACATAATTGTCTGCTTTTAATGAATCAGTCAAATATCAATAATAAGAAGACAAAATGAACCTAATACAAATAAACGAATGCTTAATAACTCCCCTGCACATGCTCCTAAAAATCCAAACCTTCACCTGTAAATAAAACGTCCCGACCTGAAGACATCTTAATGTTATTATTTTGTTATACACACAGCGCCGCCAAGTGGAATCAAAAATTTGTTTTTATTTAAATTTTCACATTATGCACGGTGCCCTTTTGACGAATCCGACTGAAAATTAGTCAGAAAAGACTCAAGACAATGATCTTACTCTCTGCCGAATTTTGTGACGTTTTGGCAAAAGGCGTGGCTATTACGGTGCTGAAAAGTCAGATTGTACTCTGTGGCAATAAAAGCTCCGGCAACATGACTCGGATGATCCTATCTTCTCGAAGTTGTACACATTTGAGGATACTTCAGCCCTGAAGACATCTACCAACTTATTTTTTATCGTAGTAGTAGCGCCACCAACTGGTAAAAGCTAATACAAGTTATTTTCTTGGATGTTTTTCTCCGTGCAACTCAACAAGGTCGCCCTCATATATGCTCGGATGACTGTTTCGGCCATGAGGATGTCACAATACGAAATTCGTCCTTTTTCTTGTAAAGTTGTGGGAGTGGCATTGCACTGTTCGGCAATAAAACAACGCTGATTACGAGGTTCTAAATATGAACGACAACTCGTGAAACTTTACACACACATCAGGCCGAGCAAATTTATCAATATTTTATACGTTAGTTGTGCAGCTTTTTTGAAATGGCTCGCCATGGCCCTCGAGAAATGTTAAAAAATGCAGCCCTGGTTGAGTGTTTCACCTCGCTTTTTGTAAATTTTATGGAGTACAGTGAATCCTCGGTTATCGCGGTTAATGGGGACAGAGACCACCCGCGAAAACTGAAAATCCGCGAAGTAGCGGCGCACCTTCAAAAATGCTTAAAAAAAATATACAATATATATAATAATATATATATATATATATATATATATATATATATATACGGGGAGAGAGAGAGTGAAATTCATGTTATAACAAAAAAAACAAATTATTATTAAAACGTATTATTTTTTTATTCCCCAGCCATTCTTTTTGTATTTATT